>NC_073647.1:84432510-84738688 GCF_029407905.1 Bubalus kerabau
ATATACAGCCTTGACATACTCCTTTTCCTATTTGGAACCAGTCTGTCATTCTAAGTCCAGTTCTAACTGTTGCTTGGTGACCTGCATATAGATTTCACAACAGGCAGGTCAGCTGGTCTGGTATTTCCATCTCATTCAGAATTTTCCACAGTTTATTGTGATCTATACAGTCAAAGGCTTTGGCATAGTCAATAAAGCAGAAATCGATGTTATTCTGGAACTCTCTTGCTTTTTTGACAATCCAACAGATGTTAGCAATTTGATCTCTGGTTCCTCTGCCTTTTGTCAAACCAGCTGGAACAGCTGGAAGTTCACGGTTCACTTATTGCTGAAGCCTGGCTTGGAGAATTTTGAGCATTACTTTCCTGGAGTATGAGATGAGTGCAATTGTGCAGTAGCTTGAGCATTCTTTGGCATTGCCTTTCTTAGGGATTGGAATAAAAACTGACCTTTTCCAGTCCTGTAGCCACTGCTGAGTTTTCCATATTGAGTGCAGCACTTTCACAGCATCATCTTTTAGCATTTGAAATAGCTCAACTGGAATTCCATCATCTCCACTAGCTTTGTTCCCAGTGACGCTTCTTAAGGCCCATTTGACTTCACATTCCAGGTTGTCTGGCTCTAGGTGAGTGATCACACCGTCATGATTATCTGGGTCAGGACGATCTTTTTTGTACAGTTCTTCTGTGTATTCTTGCCACCTCTTCTTAATATCTTCTGCTTCTGTTAGGTCCACACCATTTCTCTCCTTTATTTGATTATAAGCCTACATCTTTCCTGAGTCTAGCACTTAGAAGTCTGGCTAGCAAATGGGAGGGCAGTAAAACCTTTACATTTAAATCTTACAACATCAGTGCCTAATGAGATATATTCTTCTCCCTTGGAAATTGTATGTGTGTATTGATATAGAAAATTTATTCTGTTCTAGGTTAAGGTAAGGATGGGGCAAAGGAAGAAATTATACTTAGTGAGACAGAGAACATGGCTTTGACTAGGGCTACCAGATAAAATGAAAGACATTCAGTTAAATTTCAGTTTTAGATAAATAATAAATGATTTTTAATATGAGTCCAAAAATCTTAAAATAGCATACAAATATTTTTTGTTTTACTGAAATTTAACTTTAGCTTGAAATTCTGTATTTTTATTGCTTAATCTTACAACCTTAGTCTCATTATATAAATATACAGATGAAGAGCTGACAGTCTTCTGTGGTATCTCTAAAAAGATATTTGAATGGCACATTTTCATGACCTATACAGATATCCTTTCCCGTACTGGTTTTAAGAGTAGTTTCTCAGTGGGTACTAAGGGTAACAGATTGAAATTTAGGGGCATAGATAAATGCATTTTGCCTGTTTGATAGACATAAATCTCTGGTGCCCAGATGGTAGACTGTGAAAGGTAGAATAATGCCACCCCTCAAAATATCCACATCCTAATCTCCAGAAACTGAATATTCTACCTTTTATAGCAAAAGGGATTTTGTAAATGTGATTAAGTTAAGGATGTTGAGCCGGGGAGATTATTCTGATTTATCCGGATTGACCCAGTGTAGACATAGAGGTCCTTATAAGAGGGAGGTAGGAGTGTCAGAGTCAGGTGGAAGCAGAGGGTGAATAGGCAATGTGATGTTAAAAGTTAGATAGAGAAGATGTAACAAAATAAGTAGAGGTAACAGTCAGAGAAAGGCTTCAAATTGCTACACTTCTTGTTTTGAAGGTGGAGTATGAGACTCTGAGCCAGGTAATTCAGGTAACATCTATAAACTGGAAAAGACAAGAAAACAGGTTCTCCACTTGATCCTCTTGAAGGAATAATCCTGCTGACACATTTACTTCAGCCCAGTGTGGCCTATTTTGGACTACTTCTGTAAAGTATTAAATAATAAATGTGTGATGTTTTAAGCCATTGTGTGGTAGTTTCTGTGAGCTTCCCAGGTGGTGCAGTGATAAAGAATTTGCCTGCCAATGCAGGAGATGCAAGAGACCCAGGTTCAATGTCTAGGTTTGGAAGATGCCCTGGAGGTGGAAATGGCAACCCTCTCCTGTATTCTTGCCTGGAGAATTCCATGGACACAGGAGCTTGACGGGATTGCAAAGAGTCAGATATGACTGAGCACTCATGCATGTGGTAATTTCTTAAAATAACAGTAGGATACTACTACAGCATTAGACTTACTTCCTGAGGGTAAACCTAAAGAGAGAGGGCCAGTAAAACAAAATATAACCCTTATCACCACAGTTGTTCTATGGACCACTAATTGTATTCCTCCTTCTCCTCCATTATAATTTTCCTTCTCTTTCAGCTATTACTTCCTGCAGGTTTTGATGGCTTATCTGGGTATCCTAAAATCTATTTTTTTAGAGGTCTGATTCTTTGATGACTATGCCTTTCTCAGGTAGGGGTTATTACACATATCTTTCCATAATTACAATTGAACAAAATAATTCTAAGCATTCTCAAGTAGGTCATCTCGGCTCTACATGTTTTCTTTTCTGTTCCTATTGTTTAAAAGCAGCCCTACCTCTTCATGCTGATCAACTTCAGTTACCTCTGACAAAATTGAAACTCCTTTTCTTACTTGTTGATCTCTGGGCATGAGGAGTCCAACATGCCATTGTAGAAGCTGTGACGTGTAGTTCAATGGGACTTTTGCTTTCTCATGACAAGAGTTTCCCCTCTTTTGGCAACCAGAATCCTTAATTTTATATACTTTGTAAGAATGAAAAAACACAAAATCTTCCATGGGACATTGAGAATGATAATGAGTGGAATCATTCTCATTTCAATTTTTCGATCCTGTTGGAGACACAGCAGAGTATAGAGATCTATGTTTAAGTGAGCATTCAACTTGTGTAATCCACGATGGAACCCCATTGCTTCAAAGTACTTCCTCTGACCTGAAAATTCAACGGTTTATTTAGCAAGCTATTCTAATAACTGTATTAGGCCAAATTCTTCTGTATGGTTTGGTGTACAATACATTTGATGAATTCTTTGATCATAGGTCCATTTTTTTTTTTCTTCTTCACTGTGAAAAATGTCCCCTAGTAGAATGACATGTTGTGTGGAATTTTTTGGCTATTGATTAAATATTTCATAAGCCTCTCAGATGGTCATGCTAGTTGAAACACTGTCAGTGTATCCATCCTGCAAGAATAAATTACTGCTCCTTCCAAGATACACAGAACCAAGACCATTGTATGTTTTAGGTTATTAACAATGGAAATAATCTGTCATTATAATATAGCTTTATGCATGCTGTCTTGCATCAGTTCTGAGTTTCTGTCCCAGGGATAGTCAGTTAGTCTTCTTGAACATCTGATTAAATCCGAAATCTTAACCACCTGCCTTATTGTGCTTTCACACCTTGATACACAAATCACCTTTCCTAACTACCCCAGGGCCTAGTAGTAGACAACAAGGGACATCCCAATTCACAGCCTGCTGAAATTGTTCAAATTAACCAATCTTAAAGCTACTTGCACTGCCTCCCCCATGTCTTCTTATGAAAACCACAATAAGGAGCTTGCGTACAGTTTTCCTCTCTCCCTCTGCCTCCTGACCAACCCTGCTGTTTCCCTGAGAAGCCCTGAAATGACATCTACATTTTCCCCATAAACTAAGTATAGTCAACCTTGCATATCTACAGATTCCACATTCTCAGATATGAAGGGCTGACTGTACTATGCCATTTTCTATAAGGAACTTGAACATCTGTGGATTTTAATGTACAATGAGAATCCTCAGGCCAGTTTCCTGTGACTACCTGGCAATAACTGTATACCGCACTAAGACCCTTTCTTATTTCTCACTTTTGATATACATCTGGCCTCACCATACCTCATCCAAAGTGATTTAGTTAAAACAGTCACCTCCCATAGGAAACAAGATTGTTTTTCCGCTTATAATCATAGCAAATGGAGTTGCAGAGGTTTCTACCTGGCCTTCTCCACTAGATAATTTTATTCTACATGCTAAAGACTCAATGTGGAGGTTACTTCAGTTAGAAGTATTCCAGTTATACATTTGGAGACACATTGGGGAAATGACTACTAGGTGGGATCATGGAGGCAAATGGCTGGCTTTGAGCTGAACTTCAGGTAAGACTCCATTCACTACCTGACTCTTGTATGCCTCCACTCTAACAAGGTGGCTGTGATTATCTCTTGGATCTCCAGGCATCAGTGTCAATCTAGTCCTTTGTCTAATAATTATTGAAATATCTAAGTATTCCCTTTTCTTCAAACTTCCAATAGCCACCTTAACTGTGAATTTTCCCTATTTCCACTGGTCCTGTCAGCTAATGCTAGAGAAGTGTTAGCTCAAAATAGGGAAAGGTGGTAAATTTCAGGAAGCTCAGAGGATCCAGGGAAGTCTACAGAGTCAAAGTACTCCAGGACTTCAATCTAGATGCACCCATTCCACATTTCAAAATCCCAGATAGGAGACTTGTATTACCATAACAGACTTGTCTTGCTGAGAATTTAAATGTTCTGAAGCTCTGCCTTACTATTAAATTCAGTGCCTGCACCTTAGCCATGACCACTCTTTCAACACAGAAAATGTGTATTTATATAAGTTACCAAAGAAACCCTTTGGTTTTCACAATTAGATTTTTCTTTACTTTTTATTTTATACTAGAGTATAGCTGATGTACAGTGTTGTGTTAGTTTCAGGTGTACAACAAAGTGACTCAGGTCCAAATACATATATTGAATCTTTTTTAGATATTATTCCTATATAGCTTATTGCAGAGTATTGAGTAGAGGTCTCTGTGCTATACAGTAGGTCCTTGTTACTATCTATTTTACATACAATAGTATGTATCTGTTAATTCCAACGTCTTGATTTTTTCCCTCCCTCCCTTTACATTTTGGTAACCATCAGTTTGTTTCTGTTTTGTAAATAAGTTCATTTGTATCTTTTTTTTTTTAGATTCCACATGTAAGTGATATTATATGTGTGTTGCTGATCCTATTCATGACACCAATTGTCTTGCTGTTCCTGTTCATACTGTCTGCACTGTTCGCTGAACCCAGGGTATGCAAGGCATGAGATAAGAGGCTGGAAGAAGATTCGGGGAGCTGTAGGAACTGCAGACACATTTATTCTCTTTTGGCCAGCATGGCAGCCATAGCACAGCTTTTCTCTTGGCTGACAAAGTAGCCATAGCAGTGGCCACAACATAACCATAACAGCCATAACGAAGCCATAACATAACCATGTTGCCACTTCATTTTTGCTGCAATGCAGCAGTAGCCAGGGCTTTCATGGTGAAGCTCATACAGGTGTAGCATACACAGTAGCCTGTGACCAAGCAAGTGCCTCGTGATGCACATGGGCTGTGGTATATGCTATCACAGCCATTACATAACTGTGCAGAATCATTGTTGACAGAACATGGGGTGAGAGGGCATGATAGTGTGGGGTGAGAGAGCCTGACTGGCATCTTCTTGTTAATTTCCCCACATTCCACCCCTTCAGGGTCTCTCATCCTACAGATTATGTAGGTTCTTCCCTCTGCAGCATGCTTCTAGTTCACAATGCCACCACTTGAACCCACATGCCATAACAGCAGTAGAGTCTACAACACCAGTTACTTCCCCTGCTGCTGCTGCTGCTAAGTCACTTTAATCATGTCCGACTCTGTGCAACCCCATAGACGGTAGCCCACCAGGCTTCCCCATCCCTGGGATTCTCCAGGCAAGAACACTGGAGTGGGTTCCCATTTCCTTCTCCAATGCATGGAAGTGAAAAGTGAAAGTGAATTCGCTCAGTCGTGGCTGACTCTTCATGACCCCATGGACTGAAGCCTACCAGGCTCCTCTTCCTTCCATGGGATTTTCCAAGCAAGAGTACTGGAGTGGGTCGCCATTGCCTTCTCCAATACATAGCAAAACACAATGCCATGGAACTCATGAGTTCACCTGGAACTCATGCTATAGTCTTTGCCCTCATGGGGCTAGAAGAGCCACCCACTGCATTTGGAGTGCCTTTATCTTCCATGGCAAAGTTCAGCCCACTGTCTGTCCTTGTGAAATTGCAGGAAAGCCTGCACAGTGGTAATTCCACCCCTGCAAGAGGTTTTTTTTATTAAGGCCCCGCACAACTCCCAACAGGTTCTGGAGCCACCCCTTCAAGGAGGGCATTTTTTTGTGTGTGTGTGCCATTCACAGCCCACCTACATGGTTCCAAATGCTTTTACACGGCAAGAGAATCAGAGGTTAGTAGCACATCATAGGACACAACCTTTGCAGTACAATGTTCAAAATCTAGTACACAGCTTAAATATTTACAGTCTAAATTTTCATCGTTTGGCTGCCATGGCCATCAATGTATTCACTAGGACAGGGAAACTGCTCTGGCCTACCATAAACAAGGCTGCATTCAGTGCCAACATCAACCAGGGCCATTATTCTTTATACATTAGCTACTGACCAACAAATTGCAAGTTCTGCATGGGGCCTTGGTCCCTGCTTAGGCTCTTCAGGAGGGCACCTTGGTCTGATCCCTATTCAAAGAGGAAAAAGACATCATGGAAAGGAACATCCTTGGGCGCCATGTAATCTTCTAACTGAACCACCCATATCTCTTGCTGTGGGTGCTTCCCGAACTTGGTAAACTGCTGTTCTAGTCTCAGTTGCCTCCATGGCTCTAGGAGCAGAACATTAGGCTGTCTATCAATTTTATTTCTGTCAACTCCTGCTGCTAGCAAATCAGCCCATATTTGCATTCTTGTCACCTTGATGGGACCTTTACCAGCTCGGGCCCCCTTTGGGGTCTGCACACTTCTAATTCATTTTGCCTGCCACCATCTTTGTATTTCTCTCAAACTAACCACCATCCTAGATAGCATATTAAAAAGCAGAGACATTACTTTGCCAACAAAGGTCCGTCTAGTCAAGGCTATGGTTTTTCCAGTGGTCATGTATGGATATGAGAGTTGGACTGTGAAGAAAGCTGAGCACCAAAGAATTGATGCTTTTGAACTGTGGTGTTGGAGAAGACTCTTGAGAGTCCCTTGTACTGTAAGGAAATCCAACAAGTCCATCCTAAAGGAGATCAGTCCTAGGTGTTCATTGGATGTACTGATGCTAAAGCTGAAACTCCAGTACTTTGGCCACCTCATGTGAAGAGTTAACTCATTGGAAAAGACCCTGATGCTGGGAGGGATTGGGGACAGGAGGAGAAGGGGACGACAGAGGATGAGATGGCTGGATGGCATCATTGACTCGATGGACATGAGTTTGGGTAAACTCTGGGAGTTGGTGATGGACAGGTAGGCCTGGCGTGCTGTGATTCATGGGGTTGCAAAGAGTCAGACACGACTGAGCGACTAAACTGAATTGAACTGAACCACCATCGAGGTCATGTTATAGATGGGGTGCCCCACATAGGGCACAAGAATAACAGTCAAAGATCCAAAAGAGGTAGATAGAGCATTGTTTGAAATGATGTTTCGAATGTAACCAGTAAAAGATGCGTCATCTGGGCCTTGGGTGTTTGGATTAAATATCAACTGCTTCATGACCAGTTCTCTCACCACTTGGGTCAAATCAACATAGGTATGCCATTTACTCACAGTATCCAGGAGCTCTCACACATTCAACCACAATGTGCAGATGGCAGCATTAATCCATTCCGTGAGAGTGTGCATTTGGTTAGGCGCCCCTTGCATGAGTTGTGTAGTGTTCTACAATCTATGTCTCAATGAGGGGTGAGTGGTTATGGCTGTTGACCATTATATTTCATCCCCAAAACACATGATACTGTCCACCCCTGTATGTCCACAGCCATATTGCCAAGGATTCTCCTTACTTTTGCTGAAATTGTGTACTCAAGTCGACCAACTGTGCATGGGTATACAGTTGCTATATAATGAACTTAGTCATATTGGGGGCCCCTTGAGGATGCCCATCCTGGGCCATAGGCCTCTCATGCCTCAGTTTCTGCTATACCATGGACCTTTCTGTCAAGCATGGACCTATGGTCTCATAACGTTCTTCATCACTGTCACTCGCTGCCTTGCTGTCAGAGATGCTGGGCTCTTCAGGGCAATAGGGTTCTTGCTCTAATGCCAATATGCATTGCTCTAGTTCTTTGAAACATCTCTGCACATTGTGCACCAGCGTGGCATTGGGTAAGGCATGATCCATATTCACCTTCAAGGCAGTCAGGAAAATGCACCCCACAGTGCCCATTGCTTGTTCAGCAAACAGTAACTGACTGCCGGTAACACCTTTTCAATGCTTTCCATCTTTCACCAGAGCCCGTGCCAAAAGGATTGCAGCCACATGATACCACATGTTATCTGGTGGACACTGGCTTCCTCCATCCCGTGGAACCTCAGGAACCCCTACCTGCTGGGTATCCTGTTGTCTATGTCAATTGTGTCACTGATCCTATTCATGATGCCAGTTGTCTTGCTGTTTCTGTTCATACTGTCCACACTGTTCACTGAACCCAGGGTAGGCAAAGCATGAGCTAACAGGCTAGAAGAAGACTCAAGGAGCTGTAGAAACCGCAGTTACATTTATTCCCTCCTAGCTGTCGTGGCAGCCATAACTCAGCCTCTATCCTGGCTGGTGAAGCAGCCGTAGCATCAGCCATAACAATACCATAACATAGCCATAATAGCCAAAACATAACCTCATATAACATGCCTGTGATGCTGCTCCAATGTAGCCCCAATGCAGCTGTACCCAGGGCTTTCATGGTGAAGCTCATACTGGTGTACTGCACAAAATAGTCTGTGACCAAGCAAGTACCTCATGACTTGTATGCACAGGGCTATAAATGATCTCAGCCATTACATAACTGTGCAAAGTTATTGTTTGCAGAATATGGGGCGAGAGGGTGTGAGAGTCTGGAATGAGAAAGCCTGGAAGTGCCATCTTGTTAATTTCCCCACAATATGATGTTTATCTTTCTCTGTCTGACTTACTTCACTCAGTATGGCAATCTGAGTTCATCCTTATTGCTGCAAATGACATTATTTCATTTTTTTTAATTTATTTTTGAAATGGGGAAAAACTGCTTTACAATGTTGTGTTGGTTTCTGACATACAACAATGCAAATCAGTCATAATCATACATATGTCCCCTACCTTTTGAACCCCACCTCCCACCTCCCTCCCCATCACACCCCTCTAGGCCATTAAAGAGGGCCAGTCTGGGTTCCATGTGCCATACAGCAACTTCTCACCTGGTAACCATTTTATGCATAATAGTGTGTATGTGTGTGTGTGTGTGTGTGTGTGTGTATATATATATATATATATACACATACACACACTTCTTTCTCCATTTGTCCCACTCTCTCCTTCCCCCACTGTATCTGCAAGTCTGTTCTCTACATCTTGATCTCCATTACTCCCCTGAATGTAAGTACATCAATGCCATTTTTCTTGATTCCATATATACATATTAATATATGATATTTGCTTTTACTCTTTCTGACTTAACTTCACTCTGTATAACAGCCTTTAGGTTCATCTACCTCACTAAAACTGACTCAAACTCATTCTTTTATATGGCTGAATAATATTCCATTGAATATATATACTGCATCTTCTTTACCCATTCATGTCAATAGACGTTTACATTGCTTCCATGTCTTGGCTATCACAAATAGTGATACAATGAACATTGAGATGCATGTATCTTTTTGAATTATGATTTTCTTCAGATGTATGTTCAGTAATGGAATTGCAAGATAATATAGCAGCTCTATTTTTAATTTCTTAAGGAACCTCCATACTGTTCTCCAGAATGACTGTACCAATTTACATTGCCACCAGTGATGTAGAAGTATTCCATTTTCTTCACACTCTGTCTAGTCTTTATAGACTTTTTGATAATGACCATACTAACCAGTATGAGGTTATACGTCACTGTAGCTTTGATTTGCATTTCTTTAAAATTAATGATGTTAAGCATCTTTTTAATGTATTTGTTGCCCACCTGTATGTCTTTTTGGAGAAATGTTATTTAGGTCTTCCACCCATTTTTTATTAGGTTGATTGTTTTTGTTTTTGTTTTTGATACTGAGCTACATGAGTTTTTTGTATATTTTAAAGATTAACCCCTTGTGAGTTGCTTCATTTGGATATATTTTCTCCCATTCCAAGTGTCTTCTTTTCATTCTGTTTATGGCTTCCTTTGCTGAGAAAAAGCTTTTAAGTTTAATTAGGTCCCGCTTGTTTATTTTTGTTTTCATTGCTCTGCGTCAAAAAGTGTTCTGCCTATGTTTTCTTCTAAAATTTTTATAATATCCAGTCTTACATTTTGCTTTTTAAGCCATTTTGTGTTTAATTTTGTGTATGTTGTTAAAAAATGTTCACACTTAGTCTTTAACAGGTTGTTAACTGCCCTAAGTTTCTCACTATGCCTATGGATGGTGTCAAAACCACTTAGCGATAAGTAAACAACTTCACTGTCCTTGAAACTATTGTTTTTTTTTTTTTTCGATTATTTCAAATGCTTTTAATTTTTGCAAATGTAAGGATATTCTACACTGAAAATGTTTGCAAATGTAAGGATATTCTACCTATGAAATCATCAGCAATTAGATTGCTACTTTTCCCCAAAGACAATTATTTCCCCACCTACTAGTAAGCATGGAGTCCTTTTTGCTAGCTGAGATATGAGTAACTCAAACCCTTTCTTACTGGTACTACATACATCCACTTGATTCTTCTGAGAAACAGATTCCAAGGTGGGATTAGATGTGCAAGAGACTTACTGGAAAGAGGGAGAAGGACTTATAATGGAAAAAGTGGAAGGAACATAAATAGTTAAGGATAGCTTTCACACTCTGATGTGTATCTGACATTAATGAAAAGAGAAAATAAATGAAGGAGGATTGAATAGGAGGAGTTTCAGACTGCAGCATTCTTTTAAAGAAAGTTTTGAGTAGGTTTATAGAGATAATACCTCAAGTTAATATTGCCACACAGAGGATTCTAGAGAAATGGGCTGATACTGCTACTCCTACTGTGCTCAGTCATTGACTGGAAAGAAACCTATAGATATGTAGACATAATGTGAATATAGCAGTAATCCAAATAAATGGCAGGGTTGTCAGTCAATGGCACCCCATTCCAGTACTCTTGCCTGGAAAATCCCGTGGGTGGAGGAGCCTGGTGGGCTGCAGTCCATGAGGTCGCAAAGAGTCAGACATGACTGAACAACTTCCCTTTCACTTTTCACTTTCACGCATTGGAGAAGGAAATGGCAACCCACTCCAGTGTTCTTGCCTGGAGAATCCCAGGGACGGGGGAGCCTGGTGGGCTGCCGTCTGTGGGGTCGCACAGAGTCAGACACGACTGAAGCGACTTAGCAGCAGTCAGTCATATATACTTACCACAATCTGAAAAGTGAGTGGTGCATTTCAATTGCTGTCACATGTGATCAAAATATTTTTTTCAGACATGTTTTGGTTCAAGTTCTATCAGCTACTAAACCTTATTTGATCTCCCTGCACCTTATTTACCTCCTAATTCCATTAGACAAATGTGAAATTTTCTTTCTAATAGAGCTGCTATAAGTGAATGATGGGCTTCCCTTGTGAATCAAATGGCAAAGAATCTGCCTGCAATGCTGGACACCTGTGTTTGATCCCTGAGTTGGGAAGATTCCTGGAGGAGGACATGGCAACCCTCTCCAGTATTCTTGCCTGGAGAATCCCCATGGACAGAGAAGCCTGGAGGGCTACAGTCTACAGGGTCACAAATATTCAGACATGACAGAGGAATTAAGCACAGAACAAGTTAATGATAAAATATAAGCAAAAGATCTTAGGGAATTTTTGGATACTAGACAGATATGAGAACATTCATTTTCAAACATAATTAGGTAGAGTAAAGGAAAACTTCTATGTTATGTATATTTCACTTTAATTAACTGAATTTAAACAAAAAATTATATTTCAGATGTAGCTTCTATGGATTTATCAACTTCTCTGTAGCTCAATTAATTAATTTTATTCAAGTGATACATTCAGTCTGTTCTGTACCAGATATTCTCCCAGAATGCTTTCAGACTCACTAGCTTAAATTGGCTCTTTGTTATTCTCAATTCCTTAACTGGCTCTCCTATTCTTTGGCTTTGTGCCTTACTTCCAATTATTTGCCTCTGGGTCTTTTTGTTTTGGAAAGGCTTTTCCAGCCCTGAAAAGTTCACTAACACTTGGTCTCCATCCACTGACTATACATATCAACAGATTTGTCATGAGATGTGCTTCCAACTTGTACTCTGGCTCTGTATAGCTTATGTTTTCTAGGCTAGCTCCATCTACCCTCCAATGAGGATATCAGCATCAGACACAGATTCTAATATCTGACTGTAACACAGCAAGCTATTTCTAATACCTAATGCCAAAGCCTTTGACTATGTGGATCACAATAAACTGTGGAAACTTATGAAAGAGAAGGGAATACCAGATCGCCTGATCTGCCTCTTGAGAAATTTGTATGCAGGTCAGGAAGCAACAGTTAGAACTGGACATGGAACAACAGACTGGTTCCAAATAGGAAAGGGAGTACATCAAGGCTGTATATTGTCACCCTACTTATTTAACTTATATGCAGAGTACATCATGAGAAACACTGGGCTGGAAGAAGCACAAGCTGGAATCAAGATTGCTGGGACAAATATCAATAAATTCAGATATGCAGATGACACCACCCTTATGGCAGAAAGTGAAGAGCAACTAAAAAGCCTTTTGATGAAAGTGAAAGTGGAGAGTGAAAAAGCTGGCTTAAAGCTCAACATTCAGAAAACGAAGATCATGACATCTGGTCCCATCACTTCATGGGAACTAGATGGACAAACAGTGGAAACAGTGTCAGACTTTATTTTTTGGGGCTCCAAAATCACTGCAGATGGTGATTGCAGCCGTGAAATTAAAAGATGCTTACTCCTTGGGAGAAAAGTTATGGCCAAACTAGATAGCATATTCAAAAGCAGAGACATTACTTTGCCAACAAAGTTCCGTCTAGTCAAGGCTGTGGTTTTTCCAGTGGTCATGTATGGATGTGAGAGCAGGACTGTGAAGAATGCTGAGCGCCAAAGAATTGATGCTTTTGAACTGTGGTGTTGGAGAAGACTCTTGGGCTGCAAGGAGATCCAACCAGTCCATTCTGAAGGAGATAAGCCTTGGGATTTCTTTGGAAGGAATGATGCTAAAGCTGAAACTATAGTACTTTGGCCACCTCATGCAAAGAGTGATTCATTGGAAAAGACTCTGATGCTGGGAGGGAGGGATTGGGGGCAGGAGGAGAAGGGGATGAGAGAGGATGAGATGGCTGGATGGCATCACTGACTCGATGGAAGTGAGTCTGAGTGAACTCTGGGAGTTGGTGATGGACTGGAAGGCCTGGCGTGCTGGGATTCATGGGGTTGCAAAGAGTCGGACATAACTGAGCAACTGAACTGAACTGAACTCAATGCAGTTGGTGCTCAATGATGGTTCATTAAATACAATAATAATATGTTGATCTTTTTTCCCATATTTTGAGTAGTTTGGGTACTAGACACATCAATGACCTTCATAATTTCTTCTTCTTCCATTTTTTCTCACTTTTAATCCTGCGAGCTCTTATTATGACAAATTTTAGTTGATTTTAATTGCCTTAAAGAGTTAAATAATCCTTTGCATTCAGAATTCTCTTTTCGAGAGATGCTTCTTAGTTCTAGGTCTGTGCTAATGCTCAGTCACAGACCTCAGAAAGTTTTGAAATATCTAAAAGCTATCTTACTCACATACTAAGACTTATGGAAATGATGGATATCCAACGATTAATTCTTCTTAATCAAGGGATGAACACATTTTCTTGGGAATCTCCCCTTTCTATGGAGGTCAATATTCATATGGATATGTTTATTTGTAAATGGCTGTGAATAATGGATATAAATAATTAAAGATTTCAAGAGTCTGAACAGAGCTTTTTCTCTACATAAGAAGAGGAAATAATTGTACACATACACCTAGATCAAAAGTCCAAGGGCCCTTGGGATAGAGAGGGGGTTGAATAGGAGATATTTGAGGCTTTTCTGGAAAAAAGAAGTCAATTATAAACAGGTGGTTGGGGTAGGTGGCAATTGAAAAGGAAGGGATTCTGATGTAGAGAAAACATATCTAATTGGGTATTATAAAAACTAAGATCTCTGCATATAAGTTAAATAAGCAGGGTGACAATATACAGCCTTGATGTACTCCTTTTCCTATCTGGAAACAGTCTGTTGTTCCATGTCCAATTCTAACTGTTGCTACCTGACCTGCATACAGATTTCTCAAGAGGCAGTTCAGGTGGTCTGGTATTCTCATCTCTTTCAGAATTTTCCACAGTTTATTGTGATACATAGAGTCAAAGGCTTTGGCATAGTCAATAAAGCAGAAATTGATGTTTTTCTGGAACTCTCTTGCTTTTTCCATGATCCAGCGGATGTTGGCAATTTGATCTCTGGTTCCTCTGCCTTTTCTAAAACCAGCTTGAACATCAGGAAGTTCATGGTTCATGTGTTGCTGAAGCCTGGCTTGGAGAATTTTGAGCATTACTTTACTAGCATGTGAGATGAGTGCAATTGTGCAGTAGTTTGAGCATTCTTTGGCACTGCCTTTCTTTGGGATTTGAATGAAAACTGACCCTTTTCAGTCCTGTGGCCAGGGCTGAGTTTTCCAAATTTGCTGGCATATTCAGTGCAGCACTTTCATGGCATCATCTTTCAGGATTTGAAACGCTGGACTGGAAGAAACACAAGCTGGAATCAAGATTGCCGGGAGAAATATCAATAACCTCAGATATGCAGATGACACCACCCTTATGGCAGAAAGTGAAGAGGAACTAAAAAGCCTCTTGATGAAAGTGGAGAGTGAAAAAGTTGGCTTAAAGCTCAACATTCAGAAAACAAAGATCATGGCATCCAGTCACATCACTTCATGGCAAATAGATGGGCAAACAGTGAAAACAGTGTCAGACTTTATTTTTTTGGGCTCCAAAATCACTGCAGATGGTGACTACAGACATGAAATTAAAAGACACTTACTCCTTGGGAGAAAAGTTATGACCAACCTAGATAGCATATTCAAAAGTAGAGACATTACATTGCCAAGAAACGTCCGTCTAATCAAGGCTGTGGTTTTTCCTGTGGTCATGTATGGATGTGAGAGTTGGACTGTGAAGAAGGCTGAGCACCGAAGAATTAATGCCTTTGAACTGTGGTGTTGGAGAAGACTCTTGAGAGTCCCTTGGACTGCAAGGAGATCCAACCAGTCCATTCTGAAGGAGATCAGTTCTGGTATTTATTTGGAGGGAATGATGCTGAAGCTGAAACTCCAGTACTTTGGCCACCTCATGCGAACAGCTGACTCATTCTAAAAGACTCTGATTTTGTGAGGGATTGGGGCCATTAGGAGAAGGGGACGAGAGAGGATGAGATGGCTGGATGGCATCACTGACTCGATGGACGTGAGTCTGAGTGAACTCTGGGAGTTGGTGATGGACAGGGAGGCCTGGCGTGCTGTGATTCATGGGGTCATGAAGAGTCGGACACGACTGAGCGACTGAACTGAACTGAAAACTAAGATCATGGCATCTGGTTCCATCACTTCATGGCAAATAGATGGGGAAACAAAGGAAATAGTGACAGACTTTATTTTCTTGGGGTCCAAAATCACTGTAGATGTTGACAGCAGCCATGATATTAAATGATGTTTGCTCTTTGGAAGAAAAGCTCGAACAAAACCAGACAGCATATTAAAATGAAAAGGCATTAGTTTTCCAATAAAGGTCTGTCTTGTCAAAGCTATGATTTTTCTAATAGTCATGTATGGATGTGAGAGTTGGACCATAAAGAAAGCTTAGCACTGAAGAATTGATCCTTTTCAACTGTGGTGTTGGAGAAGACACTTGAGAGTCTCTTGAATTGCAAGGAGATCAAACCAGTCAATCCTAAAGGAAATCAACCCTGCATATTCATTTGAAGGACAGATGCTGAAACTGGAGCTCTAATACTTTGGCCCCCTGATGTGAAAAACTGACTCATTAGAAGATACCCTGATACTTGGAAAAATTGAAGGCAAGAGAAGGGGATGGCAGAGGATGAGATGGTTGGATAGCATCACCAACTCGATGGATTTGAACTTGGGCAAGTTCTGGGCGATGGTGATGGACAGGGAAGCCTGGTGTGCTGCAGTCCATGGGTTCACAAAATGTTGGACATGGCTGAGCTACTGAACTGAACTGGACTGAAAACATATGCAATGTGATATAAAATGTAAGCTATCTATCCTTTATTCTCACAAAATATGCAGTAAAATATCCATTTTGCACCCTTATTATGTAGGATACATTTTCTTGGAAGAGTTGGTTGGAGCTTGATCTAAGATGGTTGGAATATAATCAAGTGTGGAGTCCTTGGGCTGGCCAATAAGACTAGCTAACACTGAAATCAGTGTCTACCACATGTGTGTTAAATAACATTCTCCAAACAAATGTGAGATCTCCCCTTTGAACAACCCAAACTTTTTTTTTTAATATTTGTCATATTCTGTCTTGTGTTTGAACCTTGTTTGCTTATCTTAGACTATTTTCTGGACTACTAGATTAAAAGTACTTTGAATGAAGGAATTATATGTAGTCTGTCTGTATCACTTACAGGAATTTTTACATTAAGTATCACTTATTCTCACTGATGTTGCTTGAGAAACTCATGAGTGTGATGTAATAGTTGAGAGGGTTTGTTTTCAAAATTATCCAATTTCTGTTATTAAAAAAAATCAAGATTGCATTTTAAATTTGTATTAATAGTATTAATATTAAATTACTTCATGTAGATATTTTTTGTATTTTACTTTTTGGGCTACATTTGTTTTCCAAGTTTTGGAAGGGTAGAACATTTTAATTTTTCCCCAACAATGTGTTTTTTTATATTCTATGCTAGTTTAGACAACCCTGTGACAGTTAGAAGGATTTGATTCCGAGTTCTGCCACATTCTAAATGCATGACTTTGATAAAATTGGTGAGCTTTAGTGTTCCAGTCTGTACAATTGAAATGCTAGAAACACTTAATCTCATAGGAAGGCCCTAATTATTAGATGAACTAGCCTTTAAAAAGAGATTTGTAAAGGGAAACTGTAATAGTCAGATCTTGCTGCCATAGTAGAATATCCTAGCCTGGGTTTCTTAAACAACCGGGCTAATTTATTTCCTTATGGATCTGGAATCTGGAAAGGCAAAGACCAAGGTTCCAGCAAGGTTTGATTTCACATGAGAGCTCTATTCTTGATTGCAGATAGTCACCTTCTCACTGTGTGTTCAAATGGTTCAAAGAGAGAAGGTGAGCTCTCTGGCGACTGTTGTAATATAAACAGTAACCCTATCAAATCAGTGCCCCATATGTGAATATGCATGCTATATTATTTCAATTTCTTTGTTGAAGCAGACCTCATTTAACCTTAATTGCCTTCTTCAAGGTCCTATCTCCAAATATAGTTTCAACACATGGATTTTAGAGGGATATATTTCAGTCCATTGTAGCAATCTAATATTTTAAAATGCTGCATAGCTGCACAATGTATCAAGTTTTATACTCAGTAGGTACACAATAAATATGTGTAAGTTAATTTTATGGGGAAAGGTAAAAAAAAAAAAAAGGGGGAGGAATATCATTCTTCTTCATCTGCTATTTCCTTTAAATCTCTCTCCATCTTATCCATTTTTCTTTTTCATTTATTTACACTATCATTTCTTATTTATTTCTTCAAGCTAAATAAAAACCTCACAAAGTTAGAAGGAGAAATTAGTGACACACACTATCTCATTCTAGCCCTAAATAATCCTAGAGCTTTATCCCTAGTGTCCAATGGAAGATCTTGAGAGGATCGAGAGTATGTGCTCATATGGAATTCTTTCACAGGCTCTAGTGAAAGCATCTTAACTACAAGGACATGTTATTTACAACATTAAAGCACAGCAGAAAACCTTTACCTAAAGGATAAGCAGGCATTCATAGTGTTGAGTAAATGTTGGTATTTGGAGACAGCTTTTATTTGAGAATAAAGAAAATTGCTATTGCTTCTTCGTGTCTTGGAAACAGCAAATGCTCAACTTGCATCTCATGACCATTGAACAGAATAAAACAACTGAGCCTAACCGGGGAAGCTGCAGCCACAGTCTTAGTATCTAATATTAAATTAACTCAATGGATTACCAACTTGAGGATGCATGAAAATACTCTCGAGAAGTGTTTAAAACGCATATGTTGGACCCATTCCCATTATTATTAATTCAGGTCTGAAGTAGGGCCTGATCATTTTAATTTATTGATATAAAGAATTTGCTGATGATATTGATGCTGCCTATTTAGACACTGCACTTTATGTTGACTAACTGACTTAAGACTAGCCCCATTACCTGCTAGGAAGCACCTTTTATAAATATTTGCTAGACTGTAGTGCCAAACATTGCAGTTGAGAGATATCCACAACACAGATTACATAGAACTGTGTAGCCACTAAAAGTACTCCTTATGAGATAAGAAATTATATAGCTTACATAGATATAATTATTAATCTATTATAAGCCTGTCCATTTTCAGAAAAGGAGACATTTAGAAAACATAAAGACCATGGATTTTAGAGCCACTCTTCAACAAGTGAGGAAAATGAAGTCTTAAGAATGAAAGAGAGTCTCATAAGAGCATAGTGATGGGACAGACATTTAAATCTCCTGATTTCTAATGTATATTTTTTCCATCTGTCATTTTGACCCCTACTGTATGACATTTGATGTGCAACACAGAACATCTCCATCAAAATCAATTGGGAATTTTATTAAATGTTGATTTGGGGCTCTATATTAGCCATACTGAATCAGAATGTGTGAAAATAGAAGCCTGGCAGATGCATGTCTATTAAGCTCTAATACTGTCCCTTAAAAACAGTAGTTAAAAAACAAACAGTAATTTTCCACATGTGAATCTGAGTGCTACATTATTTTGTTACTGAAGTATATTTGAAATACAATATAGTGTTAGTTGCAGATGTACATCAAGATGGGCCAGTTATGTATAGACTTTTTAGATTTTTTACATGATAGGTTATTATAGGGTATTGAATATAACTCCCTGTGATATACAGTAAATCTTTGTTCTTTCTCTGTTTTATATAATGTGTAGCAGTTAATTCCATATTCCTGGTTAATCTCTCCCTCACTTCCATTTCCCCTTTGGTAATCATAAGTTTGTCTCTATGTCTGTGAGTTCATTTCTGTTTTGTAAATAAATTCACTGGATTATATTTAGGGTCACATATAAATGATACCACATAAAATTTGTCTTGTCTGACTTACTTCACTTAGCATGATATTCTCTAGGTCCCTGCATGTTATTAAAATGACAATAACTCACCTTTTTATGGATGGATAATATTCCACTTATGTATGTATATTATATGTGTGTGTGTGTGTATGACATTTTCTTTATCCTTTCACTTGTTGATAGGCACTTAGATCACTTCCATTTCTTGGCTACTATAAATAGTGGTGCTATGAACATTGGGGTGCATGAGTTTTTTTTAATTACTGTTTTTGTCTTTCCTGCATATATACTCAGGCATGGGATTACTGAATCATATGGTAGCTCTATTTTTAGTTTACGAAAGCACATCCATACTCTTTTTCATAGTGGCTACACCAACTTACATTCCCACCAACAGTATTAGATGGTTCCTTTTACTCAATACCTTTTCTAGCATTTATTCTTTGTAGATATTTTGATGATAGCCATTCTGATCCATGTGAAGTAAAACCTCACCATGGTTTTAATCTGAGTTTCTCTAATGATTAGCCGTTTTGAGTTATTTTTTCATCTACCCTCTCCATCCCAGATCAAAAGTCTGTTTTCGGTCTGTGTTTCCTTTGCTGTCCTGCAAATAAGATCATCACTACCATATTCCTGGGTTACATACGTATGTGTGTTAATACATGATATTTGTCTTTTTCTTTCAGACTTACTTAACTTTGTATAATAGGTTCTAGGTTCATCCACCTTATTAGAACCAACTCAAATGCATTCATTTTTTAATAGGTGAGTAATAATCCATTGTGCATATGTACCACAACTTCTTTATCCATTCATCTGTTGATGGATATCTAGACTACTTCCATATCATGGCTATTGTAAGTAGTAATGCAACAAACATTGTGATATCTGTATATTTTTAAATTATGATTTTCTTAATGTGTATGCCCAATAGCAGGATTGCTAGGCTGAGCACTTATTTTGTAGTGCTCAGATATTTTGCTGGTGGTCATTCTGACCATTGTGAGGTGATACCTCATTGTAGTTTTGATTTGAATTTATCTAAATATGATCTCAATAAAATCTCATATGATTAAACAGTGAAAGTGATAAATAGATTCAAGGGATTAGATCTGATAGACAGAGTCCCTGAAGAACTATGGATGGAGTTTTGTAACATTATACAGGAGGTAAAGATCAAGATCATTCCCAAGAAAAAGAAATGGAAAATGGCAAAATGGTTGTCTGAGGAGGCCTTACAAATAGCTGAGAAAAGAAGAGAAGTGAAAGGCAAAGAATAAAAGGAAAGATATATCGATATGAATTCAGAGTTCCAAAGAATAGCAAGGAGAGATGAAAAAGCCTTCCTAAGTGAATAATACAAAGAAATACAGGAAAAGAATAGAATGGGAAAGACTAGAAGTCTCTTCAAGAAAATTAGAGATACCAAGGGAATATTTCATGCAAAGATGGACACAATAAAGAACAGATAAAGGACTTATTTGTAAAGGACACAATAAAGGACTTAACAGAGGCAGAAGATATTAAGAATAGGTGGCAAGAATACACCGGATAACTATACAAAAAGGTCTCAATGACTGGGATAACCACGATGGTATAATCACTCACCTAGAGCCAGACATCTTGCAGTGTGAAGTCAAGTGGTCCTTAGGAAACATGAGTATGAATAAAGTTAGTGGAAGTGATGGAATTCCAATTGAGCAACTTAAAATTCTAAAAGACGATGCTGTTAAAGTGCTGAAATCAATATGCCAATAAATTTGGAAAACTCAGCAGTAACCACAGAACTGAAAAATATCAGTTTTCATTCCAATACCAAAGGAAGGCAATGCCAAAAATGTTCAAACTGCTGCACAATTGCACTCATTTCACATGCTAGCAAAGTAATGCTCAAAATTCTCCAAGCTGGCTTAACAGTATTTGAATTGAGAACTTCCAAATGTTCAAGTTGGATTTAGAAAAGGCATAGGAACCAGAGAAATTACCAACATCCGTTGGATTATAGAAAAAGTAAGAGAATTCCAGATAAGATATCTACTTCTGCTTTATTGACTACACTAAAGCCTTTGACTGTGTGGATCACAGCAAACTATGGAAAATTCTACAAGAGATGGGAATGCCAGGCCACCTTAACTTCCTCCTGCAAAATCTGCATGCAGGTCAAGAAGCAGCAGTTAGAACTGGACATGGAACAACAGACTGGTTCCAAATTGGGAAAGGAATACATCAAGGCTGTATATGGTCACCCTGCTTATTTAACTTATATGCAGAATACATCATGCAGAATGATGGGATGGATGAAGCACAAGCTGGAAGAAAGATTGCTGAGAGAAATATCAATAACCTCAGATACACAGATGACACCACCCTAATGGAAGCAAGCAAAGAGGAATTAAAGAGCCTCTTGATGAAAGTGAAAGAGGAGAGTGAAAAAGCTGGCTTAAAACTCAACATTCAAAAAACATAGATCATGGCATCTTGTTCCATCACTTCATGGCAAATAGATGGGGAAAAATTGGAAACAATGACAGAATTTATTTATTTTGCAAAATCACTGCAGATGATGACTACAGCCATAAAATTGAAAGACACTTGATCTTTGGAAGAAAAGCTATAACATACATAGGCAGCATATTAAAAAGAAAAGACATTACTTTGCTGACAAGTTTCCATATAGTCCAAACTATGATTTTTCCAGTAGTCATGTATGGATATGCGAGTTGAACCATAAAGGCTGAGCACTTAAGAATTGATGCTTTTGAACTGTGGTGTTGAAGAAGACTCTTGAGTGTCCCTTTTGCAGTATGGCGATCAAACCAATCAATTCTAAAGGAAATCAATCCTGAATATTTATTGGAAGGACTGATGCTGAAGCTGAAGCTCCAATATTTTGGCCACCTGATGAGTAGAGTTAATTCATTAAAAAAGACTCTGATACTGGGAAAGATTGAAGACAGGAAAAGAAGGGGACGACAGAGGATGAGATGGTTGGATAGCATCACCAACTCAATGAACATGAGTTTGAGCAATCTCTGGGAGATGGTGAAGGACAGTAATGCTTGGCGTGCTGCAGTCCTTGAGGTCACAAAGATTCGAATATTACTGAAGGACTGAACAACAACAACAATAATGAGCAGTTTTGAGTATCTTTTCATGTGTTCATTAGTCATTTGTGTGTCTCCTCTCCATTTCTTTTAAGATTTATTTATTTATTTAGATTAAGAATCTGTTTTTACTTTTTCTGGACAAATTCCATAGGAAAATCCTTTAAATATGACCAGCTATTTTTAAATTCTCATTTTGTAATTTCTAAAATGGCTTAGGAAAGGAAAGGAAAGTTGCTCAGTCGTGTCTGACTCTTTGCGACCCCATGGACTGTAGCCTACCAGGCTCTTCCCTACATGGGATTCTCCAGGCAGGAGTACTGGAGTGGGTTGCCATTTCCTTCTCCAGGGGATCTTCCCGACCCAGGGATTGAACCCGGGTCTCCCGCATTCCAGGCAGACACTTTAACATCTGCGCCACTACTATATATATACACACACACATATATAAAATAATTGAATACATAGTGGCTAATAACTTTTCTTCATGTTCTGCTCTTTCTTAGTCTAATCTAATGTCTTATTGTAGAATCAGTCCTGGGGAATCTTTATTTTTTTAATTTAAATTTATTTATTTTATTTGGAGGCTAATAACTTTACAATATTGTAAAGTAAATCCGCTACGGGTGTACACGTGTTCCCAATCCTGAACCCCCCTCCCACCTCGCTCCCCATACCATCCCTCTGGGTCATCCCAGTGCACTAGCTCCAAGCATCCTGAAATCGTCAGTCCAGTTTCGATACAAGATTTATTTTTTTTAATCAGAGGAAGTTTGTTTTACAGTGTAGTCCTGGTTTCTGCCATATACCAATGTGAATCAGTCATAATTATGACTGATTTAGCCTCAATTCCCATCTGCCAATCTCACCCCTCTAGGTCATCACAGAACACTAGGTTGGGCTTCTTGTGTTATATAGTAACTTCCCACTAGCTAGCTATTTTACACAACTATGTGTATATAAGTCAATGCTAGGCAGTTTCTCCACTCATCACACTCTCAACTTCCCCCACTGTTTCCACAAGTCCATTCTCTACATCTGCATCTCCATTCCTTCCCTGCAAATAGATTCATCAGTGTCATTTTTCTATATTCCATATATATGCATTATTATACAATGTTTGCTTTTCTGACTTACTTCACTATGTATAACAGGTTCTAGGTTCATCCACCTCACTACCACTGACACAAATTTGTTTCTCTTAATGACTGAATAACATTCCATTGTATAAATGTACCACAGGTTTTTTTTTTTTTTTTTAATCCAATCTTCTATCGATAGATATCTAAGTTGCTTCCATGTCCTAGCTATTGTAAATAGTGCTGTAATAAACATTGGGGTATTGTGTCTTTTCCAATTATGATTTTCTCAGGGTATATGCCAGTAATTGGATTGCCGTGTCATGTGGTAGTTTTATTCCCAGTTTTTAAAATAATTTCCATACTGTTCTCCATAGTGGCTGCATCAGTTTATGTTCCCACCAGCAGTGCAAGAGGGTTCTCTTTTCTTTACATCCCCTCCAGCACTTGTTGTTTGTGGACTCTTTGATTTGGCCATTCTGATCATTGTGAGGTGATACCTTATAGCAGCTTTCATTTTAATTTCTCTAATAGTGATGTCGAGCATCTTGTCATAGTTTTATTGGCCATTTGTATGCCTTTTTTGTAAAAATGGCTGTTTGGATCTTCTGCTCACTTTTCCATTTGAGCTGTTTCTTTTTCTGATATTGAGCTGTATGAGCTGTTTTATATTTTGGAGACTAATCCTTTGTCAGTGGCTTCATTTGCAATTATTTTGTCCCATTCTGAGGGTTGTATTTTAATCATATTTATTGCTCCCTTTCCTGTGCAAAAAGCTTTTAAATTTAATTAGATCCTACTTGTTTTTCCTTTTCTTTCCATTACTCTAAGAGATGGGTCAAAGAAGATATTGCTAAGATTTTTGTCAAAGAGTACACTGCCTAAATTTTCCTCTAATACCTTTATAGTTTCTGGTCTTACACTTAATTCCTTATTCCATTTTAAGTTTATTTTTGAGTATGATGTTATGAGGTGTTCTAGTTTCATTATTTTACATTTAGCTCTCCAGTTTCCCCAGCACCACTTGCTGAAGAGGCTGTCTTTCTTCCATTGTACATTCCTGCTCTTTGTCAAAGACAAGGTATCCATATGTGCATTGGTTTATCTCTGGGCTTTCTATCTTGTTCTGTTGATGTGTATTTTTGTCTTTATGCAAAAACCATATTTTCTTGATGACCTCAACTTTATAGTATAATCTGAAGTCAGAAAGGTTGATTCCTCCAGGTCAGTTTTTCTTTCTCAAGATTGCTTTGACTATTCAGGGTCTTTTGTTTTTCCATACAAATTGTACAATTTTTTGTTCTAGTTCTGTGAAAAATGTCATTGCTATTTTGATAAGGATTGCAATGAATCTGTAAATTGATTTGGGTAGTATAGTCATTTCACAACATTGACTCTTCCAATCCAAGAACACATGGTATATCTCTCCATCTGTTTGTGTTGTCCTTGCATTCTTTCATCAATATCTTACAGTTTTCAGTGTATAGATCTTTTTAAATAGATTTATTCCTCGGTAATTTATTATTTTGGTTGCAATAGTGAATGGATTTTACCCCTTAATTTCTCTTTCAGATACTTCATTGTTAGTATCTGACATTGTTAGTATAGGAATGCAAGAGATTTCTTGTATTAATATTATATCCTGTGACTTTACTATATTCATAGATTAGCTCTGATAACTTTGTGGAAGCATCTTTATGTACAATATCATGCCTTCTGCAAACAGTGAGAGCTTTAATTTTTCTTTTCCAATCTGGATTATTTTTATTTCTTTTTATTCTCTGATTGCCATGGTTAGGACTTCCAAATCTATATTGAATTTTTTTTTAAATTTTATTTTATTTAACTTTACAATATTGTATTGGTTTTGCCATATATCAAAATGAATCTGCCACAGGTATACATGTGTTCCCCATCCTGAACCCTCCTCCCTCCTCCTCATACCATCCCTCTGGGTCATCACAGTGCACCAACCCCAAGCATCCAGTATCGTGCATCAAACCTGGACTGGTGGCTCGTTTCATATATGATATTATACATATTTCAATGCCATTCTCCCAAATCATCCCACCCTCTCCCTCTCCCACAGAGTCCAAAAGACTGTTCTATACATCAGTGTCTCTTTTGCTGTCTCATATACAGGGTTATTGTTACCATCTTTCTAAATTCCACATATATGCGTTAGTATACTGTATTGGTGTTCCTCTTTCTGGCTTACTTCACTCTGTATAATAGGCTCCAGTTTCATCCACCTCATTAGAACTGATTCAAATGTATTCTTTTTAATGGCTGAGTAATACTCCATTGTGTATATGTACCACTGCTTTCTTATCCATTCATCTGCTGATGGACATCATGTCCTGGCTATTATAAACAGTGCTGCAATGAACATTGGGGTACACGTGTCTCTTTCCCTTCTGCTTTCCTCAGTGTGTATGCCCAGCAGTGGGATTGCTGGATCATAAGTCAGTTCTATTTCCAGTTTCTTAAGGAATCTCCACACTGTTCTCCATAGTGGCTGTACTAGTTTGCATTCCCACCAACAGTGTAAGAGGGTTCCCTTTTCTCCACACCCTCTCCAGCATTTATTTCTTGTAGACTTTTGGATCACAGCCATTCTGACTGGCGTGAAATGGTACCTCATAGTGGTTTTGATTTGCATTTCTCTGATAATGAGTGATGTTGAGCATCTTTTCATGTGTTTGTTAGCCATCTGTATGTCTTCTTTGGAGAAATGTCTATTTAGTTCTTTGGCCCACTTTTTGATTGGGTCATTTTATTTTTCTGGAATTGAGCTGTAGGAGTTCCTTGTATATTTTTGAGATTAATTGTTTGTTGCTTCATTTGCTATTATTTTCTCCCATTCTGAAGGCTGTCTTTTCACCTTGCTTATAGTTTCCTTTGTTGTGCAGAAGCTTTTAAGTTTAATTAGGTCCCATTTGTTTATTTTTGCTTTTATTTCCAATATTCTGGGAGGTGGGTCATAGAGGATCCTGCTGTGATGTATGTTAGAGTGTGTTTTGCCTATGTTCTCCTCTAGGAGTTTTATAGTTTCTGGTCTTACGTTTAGATCTTTAATCCATTTTGAGTTTATTTTTGGGTATGGTGTTAGAAAGTGCTCTAGTTTCATTCTTTTACAAGTGGTTGACCAGTTTTCCACAGTGGTGAGAATGGCCCCCCTTGTCTTGTTACTGATATTAGAGGAAATGCATTCAGTGTTTCAACATTCAGAATAATGTTTGTTTGGGTTTGTCATATAGGACATTGTTGAGTTAGGTTCCTTCTTTGTTCCTTTTCTGGAGATTTTTTTCATTATTGCCTATTGATGTTGTCAAAAGCTTTTTCTTCATTTATTTAAATGGTTATACAATTTTTATTTCAATTTAATAATCTGGCATATCACATTGATTGATTTGCATATATAGAAGAATTCTTGCATCCCTTTGATGAACCCTACTTGATAATGGTCTATGATTCTTTTAATCTGTTGTTGGATTCTGTTTACTAAAGTTTTGTTGAGGATTTTTGCATCTATATTCATGAATAATATTATCTTCTAATTTTCTTTTTTTGTTGCATTGTTGTCTGATTTTGGTATCAAGGTGATGGTGGCCTCGTAGAATGACTTATGATGTTTTCTTTCCTCTGCAATTTTCTGGAATAGTTTGAGCAGAATAGGTGTTAGTTCTTCTTTAATCATTTTGTAGAAGTTTCCTGTGAAACCATCTCTCTCTGGGCTTTTATTTTCTGGAAGACATTTGATCACAGTTTTGATTTCAGTGTTTATGATTGATCTGTTGATATTTTCTATTTCTTCCTGGTTCAGTCTTGAAAGGACATACTTTTCTAAGAATTTGTCCATTTCTTCAAAGCTGTACATTTTCTTGTCATATTGTTGCTCATGGTAGTCTCCTATGATCCTTTGTATTTCTGTGTTGTCTGTTGTAACTTTTTCATTTTTAATTATATTGATTTAAGTCTTCTCCCCTTTTTCTATATGAGTATAGCTAATGATTTGTCAATTATGTTTATCTTTTTGAAAAACAAGCTGTTAGTGTTATTGATCTTTACTATTGTCACCTTTATTTATTTTTCATTTATTTCTACTATAATTTTTATGATTTATTCCCTTCCACTAATTTTGAGGATTTTTATTCTTCTTTTACCAGTTGCTTTAAGTATAACATTAGCTTCTTTCTTTGATGTTTCTCATGTTTCTTGACATTAGCTTGTACTGCTAAAAACTTACTTCTTGGCTCTGCTTTTCCTGAATCCCTTAGGTTTCCAGTAGTTGTGTTTTCACTGTCATTTGTTTATAGGTATTTTTTATTTCCTTTTTATCAATGACCTCTTGGTTATTCAAAATCATATAGTTTATCCCTAATATATTTTTATTTTTACAGGTTTTCCCCCTATATTTGATATCTAATCTTACAGTGTTGTGTTGAGAAAAAAATGCTTGATAAAATATCAATTAAAAAATACCAAGGCTTGATTTGTTATCAATCTTAGAAATGGTTCATGTGCACTTGAGAAAAAAAGTTAATTCTATTATTTTTTGGGTGAAATGTCCTATAGATATCAATTAGGTCCACCTGGTCCAATGTATCATTTAAAGCTTGTGTTTCATTGTTTTCTATCTGGATGACCTATGGATTGGTGTGAATGGAATGTTAAAGTGCCCCACTGTTATTATGTTACTGTCAATTTCACCTCTTATAGTTGCTAACGTTTGTCATATGTATTGACGTGCTTCTATGTTTGGTGCATGTATATTTATAATTGTTATATTTTCTTCATGGACTGATCCCTTGATAATTATCTTGTGTCTTTACTTGCCTCTTGTAACAGTCTTTATTTTAAAGTGTATCTTATCTGATATGAATACTGCTGCTCCATCTTTCTTTTTATTTCCATTTGAATGTAATGACTTTTTCAAGTTCCTCACATTCAGTCTGTATGTGTCCCTACATCTGAAGTGTGTTCTTTGTAGATAGCATATATATGGGTCCTATTTTTGTATCCATTCTGTAAGTCAGTGTCTTTTGGTTGAAGAATTTAATCCATTTATGTATAAGGCAATCATTGATATTTATGACCCTATTACCATTTACTTTATTGTATAGCATTTGTTTTTGTAGGTCTTTTTGAGGCAGGAGGCAGAATGGACTCCCCCAGGTTAAAGATACTGAAGATTCATTCCCTATGAACTGAAACTTCAAGAGGAGAATAACAAAACAATTGAGGGAGAAGGATAGGCCTTGATCAGATCACATATTTCTCATTCTCAAAGTCAGGAGACCTCCTTGATCACACATGCACAGAAAATACTCCTTGGAGGCCAAAGGGGACTTATGTCAAGGGATGTTCCACTCAGACACCTTTTAGGTAAAATCCATCTTGGCTAAGAGATGGGTGCACACACACGGGAAGATCCTGAGATACACTGAAGATGGAGTGTGAACCAGGAAAATCAAGGTAATTGGCCAAAGGAAACCCAAAAGAAATGTCCCATAAAAGTAATTCAAAGTGCCATGAGGGCACAACTGAGTGACTCTCTTCCTGAGTTCATCCATGTGCCTATCCACATGTATTGTACTCTTTTCCTCTTACTAAATACTTTACTTGCTTAACCACTTTCTATCTTTGTGGGAATTATTTTCTGCAAAGCAGAAGGACCAAGGCCCTTGTCACTGATCACTTGTCTAGTGGCCAGGATCTGATCACCACGACCCAGCCTCAACTTCTGGCTGAGAACACAAGCCCTGCTCCCAAGATCATATCTGGCACCAAAACCTAGGAATTCAGAAAGGTAAACCATAGGCCTCACCCAGTTGTGGCTTTAGGCCCCTCACTTTGGCTCTTATCTTCTTTCCCTTGCTCTCCCATTTGCTTTTTTTTTTTCCTTTAAGACCCCAGGGCATAATCTCTATCTGCTCATGGTATTATAACTCCCCTCAACATTGGGGGTGACAGAGGAATTCCCCAGGCCATGCAGATTCAAATAATGCTTGGATGACAGCTAGTGCTGTCCTCTTCGATATGGTGGAAATGTGGTTTCCAACTATGAAGGAGCCCAAGGGATCTCTGTCTCTCTTGCTCTCACTCTCTCACTCTTGCTCTCCCTCCCTCACTATTCCTCGAGGAAGCCTCCATTGTGGTTTTCTTTCCCACTTTATTGGCACAACAAACTATCTTTCTCACTTATCTCTGCTCCCTTCTAGGAAATTATTTCCTAGATACCATTCCTAAACTGCATCCCCACCATTGTCAAACTCGGTGCTGTGTTAGATAAAATCATCAGACAATTCCCAATTCTATCCTAGCTGCCAAAAAGATAGGGCAAAGGATTTGGGGTTCTTCTGTTATCTAGTCTCTCACCTCACTTTATGCCCAGAAATCTACTATAAGTATCTATCTGCCTGCCTAACCTCAGGCCCTGAACCCTGTGCTGTCTTCCATAGTAATAAACTCTAGTTTCTCTAAGGGTTCTTCTTTGCATCTATTGGAACCCCTTAACTCCAGGCCTTGGCAGCCTCCACACAGCTATACACAGCCTATCAGCCTGTCTGCTATTCAGATGTCTAAATTATAAACTTTGTAGATGTTCAGTCTCGAGGAATACACTCCAACATAGTTAGACTTGTCATAGGACATAAGCTCTGTAGACAAGGGATCTCTCCACAGGAAAGTCCTGGCAAACAGTCTACACTGGAAAGCCCTGCTCCAGCTTTGCTGGATTGGATGCCCTGTGCAGGGTATCACAGGATCCAGAGACGTCTGGTCAGAAATTGATGGGAGAGTAGAAGACACTTGAAACCCATCAGGTCGGAAGAGAATTTAGGGAATGTGGCACTAGTGGTAAAGAAGCTGCCTGCCAATGTAGGTAATGTAAAATATGTGGGCTCAATCCCTGGGTCAAGAAGATTTCCTAGAGAAGGAAATGGCAACACACTCCAGTATTCTTATCTGAATAATTTCATAGACAGAGGAGTCTGGCAGTCTACAGTCCATGGGGTCACACAGAGTTGGACATGACTGAAGTGACTTAGCACATAACAGACACACACTGAACCCCTTCAGATTAGAGCCTCCTGGTAAGTGTTTCCAGGATACTGGATTCCATTCTAGGAGAAATGTTTTGTTCTCAGTTACAGGTTTCTCAACGTGAGAGGATCTCCCTCAGAGCCAGAAGAAACACCTCTGGAAAGTATCTTTAAGAATTGGACACTTTTTAAAATCAAAGGGTTAAAAAAAGAGAAACTTAAGTTCTACTGTAACAGTGGCCGGCCTTTGTGTAAATTGAGGAATGGAGAAACGGGTCTCTAATTTAAAACACCATTATACAATTGGATCTTTATTGCTACAGAATGGAAAAGTGGAGTGAGATTCCCTCTGTTCAGGCCTTCATGGTCCTTTACCAAAATCCTGCCTTATATATCTCTTATAATTTAAAACCTGGAGAATCAGAAGACTCTCCCAAAATTTTAGATGACTTATTTCTAAGCTCTCCCTTATCTCCAGTAGGGGAAACCTAGCCCTTTCTGCTCCAAACTGAGCTCTTCCTTCTCCTGATGGCATTCCCACTTACTTAGCCAGTCCACCCCTGATTTTGGGCAGAAACTTCAAATACAATTTGGCCCACAAATGCCCATGTCCTAGTTCCTAGATGTGGCTTTTGGAGTATATAACTGAGACCAAGTTCAGGAAAAAGAGAGAACCCAACAGGAGAAAAGACAGGTCAGGGCTAATGAACAACTAATAGCCACTGCTGTCAGTCATGCCTTGCAATCTCAGGAGAACTCAAGGGGACTGAGAAAGTCCAACTATCCACCTGGAGGTAAGACCAACAAGAGGAAATGCTACAAATGCAAGTCAACTGGTTGCTAAATCCAAATCTTTCTGTTCTTTGTTTGCCAGAAAGAGCCACCCAGTCCATGCCCAGCATGCAAACAAACAAGTCATTGGAAGAGTGACTGCCCTCAGTCCTGAAGGGGAGGGGGCAGTTTCCAGCTCCTGAGATGGCCTTGCTGGATGACTGAGGCAGCCCAGGGATTCTGGTGGTTCCTCCCAATGAGATGTCCATCTCCATTGAGGATTCTTGGGTAGTCCTTGATTTGGCAGGTAAGAAAGTTGATTTCTTAATTGATATGGAAACCACTTACTTTGTCTTAATTTCTCATGCTGGACCTCTTCTCCACAAGTTGTACTGTGACTCATATCAATGGAAAGCATCCCACCCATTATTTCGCTGGTGCTCTCACTTGCCAATTCAAGCCGCAGTTAATCTTCTTTGTGTTTCTAATTGGGCCTCAGTTTCCTACTCCTCTCCTTAGGAGGGACCTTCTGAGTTCCCTCAAGGCCATATTCTGGTTAGGAAGCCCTGAGCAGCCCTTTAACTCTGATTAAGACAGACAAGTCAGAAGAGTAAGATTCTATTCCTGGCTACATTCTACAAGCAGTAGACCCTTCAGTATGGCACAAAAGAATCCCTGAAAGGGCCATAAATACTCAGACTGTAAGAATTAGCCTTAGGCCAGAAACCACTTATGCTAACAAGAAACAGTAGTCATGTATGGATGTGAGAGTTGGACTGTGAAGAAAGCTGAACACCGAAGAACTGATGTTTTTGAACTGTGGTGTTGGTGAAGACTCTTGAGAGTCCCTTGGACTGCAAGGAGATCCAATCAGTCCATTCTAAAGGAGATCAGTCCTGGATGTTCTTTGGAAGGAATGATGCTAAAGCTGAAACTCCAGTACTTTGGCCACCTCATGCGAAGAGCTGAGTCATTGGAAAAGACTCTGATGCTGGGAGGGATTGGGGGCAGGAGGAAAAGGGGATGACGGAGGATGAGATGGCTGGATGGCATCAATGACTCGATGGACGTGAGTTTGAGTGAACTCCGGGAGTTGGTGATGGACAGGGAGGCCTGGCATGCTGCAATTCATGGGGTTGCAAAGAGTCGGACATAACTGAGCGACTGAACTGAACTGAACTGAGATTAACAAGAAACAATATTTTATAAAGTTAGAAGGGAAGAAGGGTTTACAATCTCTCATGGATAAATTCCTATGGCATGACCTCTTGCTGATTTGCCAGTCTCCATCCAACACTTCTATTCTGGCAGTTGTTAACCCTATTTTCAAACCAACTAGATTCCATGGCCCAAGATTGGCCTGAATGCCTCCAGGCAGTAATGTCACCACTTTATTGGTGGAAGAAGCTAACAAGTTTATCTTTGGGCAGCGGCTTAAAGTCCAGACTCTTCATCAAGTACAAGGGATTCTAGCGGTAAAAAGCCACCACTGGCCAGCTGGAGGCTGCCTTATCAAGTACCAGGCTTTGATCCTTGACTCCCCAGAGAGCCAAAACCTGCAAAACCTGCCACATTCTTAACCACATGACTTTAATGCCCATCAAAAGCCCAGAGCTAACACATTCTTGTCTCAAAATTTGACCAGGTCTATGCCTGCCGGTCTGATCTAACAGAGCAGGCCATAGAAAACCCTGAGGAAGAATGACTTACTGATGGCAGTAGTTTCATTAGAGATGGAGTCAAGAGGGCAGGGTATGCTCTTGTGAGTGCTCATAGCATCATAAAAGCAAAATCGTTGCCACCTAATACCTTGGCCCAAAAGGCTGAACTGGTAGCTCTAACCTGAGCCTTAATCCTAGGGAAAGATAATGTTATAAATATGTGCACAGACTCAAAATATGTATTTCTTGTTTTGTATGCCCGTGCAGCTATCTGGAAAGAGAGAAGACCTCTAAATACAAGAAACTCCCCTATATAATATAGGACTGAGATTTTACACCTTTGGTTCAAAAACCAAAACAGGTAACAGCCATTCACTGCCTGGGGCACCAAATGGGAAATTCTCAAAATTTACAAGGAAATTACAGGGCAAATCAGGAAGCAATGAAAGCAGCCCTGATGCCCATAAATGAAATGGCTTTGATCCCACACCTTACCCCTTCTAACATTATACCCAGGTATTTGACTTCTGAAGGGAACTGGGCACGAGATAGAGGGAGAACTAAGGGAACAGATGGTTGGTGAAATTGCTCCTACCTCTCTCTGACCAATGGAAAATTATTACAGAGCTACATGAGACTCTCCATCTGAGCAGAGATGCAATGTCTGTGACTGTTTTCAGAGTTTTAATGGAAAGGGTTCCCAGAGATGAGAGAGTCATTTGAATCTGCCCTTTGAGTCACCCATAACCCAGAAGGCAACATCAAGCCTCCCCTCTTTCTAGCCCAGTCCAGTCTAATGATGAGAGACTTACCCAGGAAAGGACTAGCAAATAAATTTCACTTAGATGCCCTCATTCCAGGGCTTCAAATACTTGCTAGTCTTTATAGATACCTTTACTGGATAGATAGAAACTTTCCCTACTAGAACATAAAAGGCAACTATAGTGACTAAGGCACTCCTAAAGGAAACTGTTCCTCAATTCAGGTTGCCCTGTCTCCTTCAGAGTGACAATGGACTTTTGTTTGTAGCAAAGGTCATGCAACATCTTTTTCAGGCTTTAGGAATTAAATACCACCTCCATTCGTCCTGGAGACCTCGGTCCTCAGGAAAAGTGGAGCAGACTAATCATACACTAAAGAAAATCTTGGACAAACTCTCAGGAAAAGCTGGAGTCAAAATATTTCTGCTGCCAATAGCCCTCTTAAGGGTCAGGGCAGCTCCTAAAACCACCACTAAGTTAAGCCCTTTTGAAATGACATACAGAAGAGCATTCCTTACTCTGGACATACTAACTGACCCAGACTAATCTTAAATACGTTATAAATCTGGATCAGGTCCAGAAGGCTATACAAGAATATGGGAATAGAGTGCAGCCCACTCCAAATGACAGTCCCAGGTACGCTGTTGTAAAATCTGGAGGTCAGGTAATTTTAAGGACCTGGAAAAATGAGCCCCCTGGTAACCAGCTACTTCCAAAATGGAAGGATTCTTGCCAAGTCCTGCTGAGCACACTGAAGTAGTCAAACACCAGGGGTCACCAGCTAGATTCATCTGTCCAGGATTAAACCTGTCCTTACTGATATGTTACAGAAAACTGAAGACCCACATTCCATTCATCCCTGTTAATCCATCCCTGTCTCCAAGTTTCCACAGGATCCAGAGGACCCAGTGAAAGTGAAAGTCACTCAGTCGTGTTTGACTCTTTGCGACCCCATGCAGTATATGGTCCATGGAATTCTCCAGGCCAGAATACTGGAGTGGGTAGCCTTCCCCTTCTCCAGGAGATGGCTCAGCTGGTAAAGAGGACCCAGAACAACCTGAAAATTCCAGGTGGATGAGTGAGCCACTACAATAACTGAAGCTACTATTCACAAAAGACAAAAAGACTGCTTAGACCTTAGGCTAAGTACCCATAGCTACAATTTTCCTTTTTCCTCCCAATACTCAATCCACTTACAGAGTGGATTGATATGCTCTGCTAAATTTATATAACTATTGTCTTCCTTGCTCTCACCCTTGCTCTCAGAATTTACTAAACTTCTCTGCCCATGCTGAGTGATTTAAATAGTACCTTGACTGGTGCTATTATACTGTGAAGCCACTCATCTCCTTAGGTTTCCTATGCTTATTTCCTTTATCTACAGGAAGGAAAGACAATTCTCTGGTTCACATTGCAAATACTCCCTCCACTGGGTTGACAGAATGCTGGTTTTCCCATATTGCAGGCAGATTCTTTGCCAGCTGAGCCACAAGGGAAGCCCAAGAATACTGAAGTGGGTAGCCTATCCCTTCCCCAGTGGATCTAACCTACCCAGGAATCGAACCAGGGTCTTCTGCATTGCAGGCAGATTCTTTACCAACTGAGCTATTAGGGAAGCCCTTGGTTTTGTCTACCCTAAGCTAAGTCTATCATGGGCCATAGCAATGGGAGGTTTCCATTTTCTTATAATCTTCCCCTGCTTCTCTAAGTACTTAGTTTGCTTTCTCTAGGGCATCACAGGACAATAGTCATGTAGGGACTCCAGCCACTCCCCACAGCAGATCCTACTGAAACAACACCAGAAGTCACCCTTAGGCCCCTTTAGTGAGACCGGATGAGAGCTCTGTAACCCTACCTAGGTATGGTCTACAAGGCCATTGTCAGCTTGAAGAAGTTACCAAAATCAGATTTTCAACCTTCATCTCCCCCAAAAAAGATTTTTTTGGGGTTTATGTCTCTCAGGGGTGATTTGAGTCAAGAGGCAGATGACCCTCTCCAGGGTAAAGCAATTGTAGATTCACTCCCTATGGACTGAAACAGGACAACTAAGGGATAAAGCTGGGTTCTTCCTAGACCACATATTTCTTGTTTTCAAAGTCAGAAGACCTCCCTGATTATACATGTGCAGAAAAGGCTCCTTGGAAGCCAAAGGAGACTTATGTCAAGAATTATTCTACCCAGACATCTTTTAGGTAAAATCCATATTGGCTAGGTGATGGGTGTACACACATAGGAGGACCCTGAGCTACACTGAATATGGACTGTGAACCAAGCAAGTCAAAATGATTCACCAAATAAAGTGGCAGAAAAATGACTGGCCAAAGAAAACCCAGAAGAAATGACTTACAAAAGTAACTCAAACTGCCACAAGGATGCTACTCAGAATCTCTCTCCCTGAGTCCGCCTGTGTGCCTATCCACACATACTATACTCTTTGCCTCTTAATAAATGTTTCATTTGCCTCACTGCTTCAATCTTTGTGGGAATTCTTTTCTATAAAGCAGAAGGACCAGGGCCCTTGTCACTGACCACTGGTCTAGTGGCTAGGATCTGGTGCTCTCATCACTGTGATGCAGCCTCAATCACCAGTTGGTAACTCAAGCCCTGCTCCTGAGATATTCTTCCTCTTGTAGGTCTTTTAATCTCTAGAGAATTTTCTTCAGCATTTGTTGTAAAGTTGGTTTAGTGGTGCTGAATTCTCTTAACTTTTGCTTATGTGTAAAGCATTTTATTTCTCCATCAAATTTGAATGAGATCCTTGCTGGGTAGAGTAATCTTAATCGTAGTTTGTTTTTGTTTCTTTTCATTATCCTGCACTCCCATCTGGCCTGCAGACTTTCTGTTGAAAGATCAGCTGTTTGCCTTATGGGGCTCCCCTTATATATTATTTGTTGTTTTTACCTTGTTGCTGTTATATATATATATATATATATATATATATATATTTGTGATTAATTTTCATTAGTTTGATTAGTATGTGTCTTAATGTGCTTTTCTTTATATTTATCCTGTATGAGGCTCTATGGGCTTCCTGGACTTGGGTGATTATTTCCTTTCCTCTGTAGGGTAGTTTTCAACTATACTCTCCTCAAATATTTCCCCCTTCCCCTTCTTTTTATCTTCTTCTTCTGAGACCCATATCATTTCAATGCTGATGAACTTAGTGCCCCAGAGGTCTCTGAGGGGGTCCTCATTTATTTTCAATCTTTTTTCTTTATTCTGCTCTGCTTCACTGACTTCCACCATCTATTTTCAAGCTCATTTATCCATTCTTCTGATTCGGTAATCTGCTACTAGTTCTCTCTAGTGTATTTTTGGTCTCAGTTATTGTGCATTGCATTGTTGATCATGTACTCTTTATTTCTCTAGGTACTTGTTAAACATTTCTTATATCTCCTTGATCTGTGCCTCCATTCTACTGATCTGTACCTCCACTTTATTTCCAAAATTTTGGATTGTCTTTACTATCATTACTGAATCATTTTTCAGATAGATTGCTTCTTTCCTCTTCATTTTTTGGTCTCCTGGTTTTTTATCATGCCCCTTCATCTGATACATATTCCTCTGTCATTTCATTTTGCTTAATCTATTGTCTTTGGGGTATTTTTTCTGCAGCCTGCATGATCATAGTTCCTCTTATTTGTAGTGTCTGTCCCCAGTGGTTGGAGTTGGACCAGAGCCTTGTGAAGGTTTCCTGGTTGGGGAGGGACTAGTACCTGTGTTCTGGTGGGTGGGAGATCTTGTCTCTCTGAAAGGTAGTGAACATCCAGTTGCATGTTTTGGGGTGTAATGAAATGGCATGAAATAGCAACCTGCTCCAGTATTCTTGCCTCAAAATTTCCACGGAGAGAGGAGCCTGGTGAGCTACAGTTCATGAGATTGTAAAGTTAGGCATCACTGAGTGACCAAGCACACACACAACAATGGCTATCAGAATAAAAGAGATAAAAGAAATTTAAATTGGAAAATAAGTAAAACTTCATTGTTTTCACATGACAGGATATTATGCATCAGGGGTCTCCAACCTTTCTGCTGTGGACTCCTGGCTGCACAGCAGAAGGTGAGTTGTGGGTGAGTGAACTAAACAGCATCTGCCACTCCCCATTGTTTACATTACTGTCTGAACTGCCACCTTCCTCTCAGACCATTTTAAAATGGTCTTCCAGGAAACCCAGTCTCTAGTCCCCAAAATGTTGGGGACCTTAGCTTTTCACAGACAATCTTAAAGATTCTATCAGAAAACTAGTAGTTGTTAAATATTCTTTAAATGTTTATTTCATTTCATCTAGACCTATATATTTCTTTGTTGTGAGGTTATTTAAAAATTGATGAGTAAATCTATTTACTAGTTATTAATATATCCACAGTTTCTATTTCTTCATTATTTCATTCTTTAATATGCTTTAGAAATACAAACTTTTTTTAATTTTACCCAATTTTAATGTATAATTGTTCATAGAAGATTTCTAATGATTTTTACTACTAAAGTTTCCTCTTTCATTTCTGATTTTATTTGAGCCTGCTTTTCTTTTTTTGTTTTGAAAAAAAATAGTTTTTTTTAAAATTAATTAGCTTATTTTAATTGGAGGATGATTACTTGATGTACATTTTCCTGAAATTAAGCTGCACGAGCTGCTTGTATATTTTGGAGATTAATTATTTGTCACTTTGTTACTATGCTATTATTTTCTCTCATTCTGAGGGCTGTCTTTTCATTTTGCTTACAGTTTCCTTCACCATACAAAAGCTTTTAAGTTTAAGTAGGCCCCATTTGTTTAATTTTGTTTTTATTTCCATTACTCTGGGAAGTGGGTAATAGAAAATCTTGCTGTGATTTATTTCGAAGAGTATTCTGCCTATTTTTCCCTCTAAGGGTTCTATAGTTTCTGGTCTTACATTTAGACCTTTAATCCATTTTCAGTTTATTTTTGTATATGGTGTTAGAAAGTGTTCTAGTATCATTCTTTTGGATGTGGTTGACCAGTTTTCCTAGCACCTCTTATCATAGAGATTGTCTTTTCAGTATTGCATATTTTTGCTTCCTTTGTCAAAGATAAGGTATCCACAGTTGCATGGATTTATCCCTGGGCTTTTTATTTTGTTCCATTGATCTATATTTCTGTCTTTGTGCCAATACCATACTGTCTTGATGACTGTACAATACCATACTGTCTTGATAACTGTAGCTTGGTACTATAGTCTGAAGTCAGGCAGGTTGATTCCTCCAGTTCTGCTCTTGTTTCTCAGGATTCCTTTGGCTATTCAAGGTTTTTTGTGTTTCCATACACATTGTGAAATTATTCGTTCTATTTCTGTGAAAAATACCATTGGGAGCTTGATAGGGATTTCACTGAATCTATATAGTGCTTTTTAATTCAGGAACATGGTATGTTTCTCCAAATATTTGTGTCATCTTTGATCTTTTAAATCAGTGTTTTATAGTTTTCTATATATACTTTTTTTTTTCTTTCTTTAGGTATATTTTTTCCTAAGTATTTTATTCTTTTTGCTGCAATGGTGAACGGGATTGTTTCCTTTATTTCTCTTTGTTTTGTGTGTTTTCATTATTAGTGCATAGGAATGCAAGGGATTTCTGTGTATTAATTTTATATCCTGCAACATTACTATATTCATTGATTAGTGCTAGAAATTTTATGGTGGTATCTTTAGGGCTTTCTATGTAGAGGATCATGGTATCTGCAAACAGTGAGAGTTTTACTTCTTTTCCAGTATGGATTACTATTGTTTCTTTTTCTTCTCTGAGAGCTGTGCTAGGACTTCCAAAACTATGTTCAATAGTAGGGGTGAGAGTGGGCACCCTTGTCTTGTTCCTGATTTTAGAGGAAATGCTTTCAATTTTTCACCATTGAGGATAATACTTGTTGTGGGTTTGTCACACATGACTTTTATTATGTTGAGGCATGTTCCTTCTATGCCTGGTTTCTAGAGAGTTTTTATCATAAATGGGTATTGAATTTTGTCAAAGGCTTTCTCTGCACCTATTGAGATAATTATACAGATTTTATCTTTCAATGTGTTAATATGGTATATCACATTGATTTGCAAATACTGAAGAATCTTTGTACCTCTGGAATTAAGCCCAATTCATCATGGTATATGATCTTTTTTAATATGTTGTTGGATTGTGTTCACTAGAATTTTGTTGAGGACTTTTGCATCTATGTTTATTAGTGATATTGACCTGTAGTTTCTTTTTTTGTGGCATCTTTGTCTGATTTTTGTATTAGGGTGATGGTGGCCTCATAGAGTGAGTTTCGGTGTTTACCTGCCTTTGCAATTTTCTGATAGGGTTTGATCAAGATATGTGTTAGCTCTTCTCTAAATTTTTGGTAGAATTCACTTGTAAAGCCATCTGGTCCTGTGCTTTTGTTTGTTGGAAGATTTTTTATTACAGTTTCGATTTCTGTGCTTGTGATAGCTCTGCTAAGATTTCCTATTTCTTCCCAGTTTGGTTTTGGAAGGTTTTACTTTTCTAAGAATTTTTCCATTTCTTCGAAGTTGTGATTGGCATATAATTGATCACAGTAGTCTCTTATGATCTTTTGTATTTCTGTGTGGTCTGTTGTGATTCCTTCATTATCATTTCTAATTTTATTGATTTGATTCTTCTCCTTTTTGTTTTAAAGAATCTGGCTAACAGTTTGTCTATTTTATTTATCTTCTTGAAGAACCAACTTTTAGTTTTATTGATTTTTGCTATAGTTGCCTTTATTTCTTTTTCATTTATTTCTGCTCTGATTTTATTTTATTTTACTTTTTTTTCTTCTGCTAACTTTCAGGTTCTTCTCTTCTTTTTCTTGTTGCTTTAGGTGTAAAGTTAGGTTGTTGATTTCATGTCTCTCTTGCTTCTTGAGGTGGGCTTGTATTGCTATAAACCTCCCATAGCACAGTTTTTACTGATTCCCATAGGTTTTGGGTTGTCCTATTTTCGATTGTTTCTATGCATGTTTTGATTTCCTCTTTGATTTCGTCTGTGATTTGTTGAGTATTCAAAACTGTGTTGTTTATCCTCCATATGTTTGTGTTTATAGTCTTTTTTTTTTTTTTTCCTGTAGTTGATATCTAATCTTATCACATTGTGGTCAGAAAAGATGCTTGATGATTTCTTTCTTTTTCTTTTTTTTTTTTTTTTTTTAATTTACCAAGGCTAGATTTGTGGCCCAGGATGTGATTTACCCTGGAGAATCTTCCATGTTCACTTGAAGAAAAGTTGAAATCCATTGTTTTTCAGTGAAATGCCCTGTAGAGGTCAATTAGGACTAACTGATCCATTGGATCTTTTAAAGCTTCTGTTTCCTTGCTAATTTTCATTTTGATTGATCTATCCACAGGTGTGAGTGGGATATTAAAGTCCCCCACTATTGTTGTGTTACTGTTAATTTCCCCTTTCATACTTGTTAGCGTTTGCCTTACATATTGCGATGCTCCTATGTTGGGTGCATGTATATTTATGATTGTTATATCTTCTTCTTGGGTTGATCTTTTGATCATTATGTTGTGTCCTTCTTTGTCTCTTCTCACAGTTCTTTACTTAAAAGTCTATTTTATCTGATATGAGTATTGCTACTCCAGCTTTGTTTTGGTCTCTGTTTGCATGAAATAGCTTTATCCAGTATCTCACTTTCAGTATGTAAATGTCCCTAGATTTGAGGTGGGTCTCATGTAGACAGCATATTTTTGGATCTTGTTTTTGTATCCATTCAGCCAGTCTTTGTCAGAGCATTTACTCCATTTATACTTAGGGTGATTACTGATAATTGTGATCCTGTTACCAATTACTTTGTTGTTTTGGGTTTGTTTTTATAAACCTTTTCTGTGTTTCCTGTCTAGAGAAGATCCTTTAGCATTAGTTGAAGAGATGTTTTGGTGGTGCTGAATTCTCTTAGCTTTTGTTTGTCTATAAAGCTTTTGATATATACCTTTGATGATTCAGATATATACCTTTATATCTGAATGAGATCCTTGCTGGGTAGAATAATCTTTGTTGTAATCTTTGTTTTTCTCTTTCATCTCTTTAAGTATATCCTGCCATTCCCTCTGGCCTCGAGAGTTTCTGTGAAAGATCAGTTGTTATTCTTATGGGGATCCTCTTGTGTGTTATTTGTTGCTTTAACCTTGGTGCCTTTAATATTTTATTTTGATGTTTTAATATTTTATTTTGATGTTTAATTTTTGTTAGTTTGATTAACATGTATCTGGGGTGTTTTGCCTTGGATTTATCCTGTTTTGGACTGTCTGGATTTCTTGGACTTGGGTGGCTATTTCCTTCCACACGTTAGGGATGTTTTCAACTATTATCTCCTAAAGTATTTTCTCATTTCCTTTCTTTTTGTCGTCTTCTACTGGGACACCTATGATTCAAATGTTGGAGTGTTTAACATTGTCCCAGAGGTCTCAGAGGTTGTCTTCATTTCTTTTTATTATTTTTTCCCTCTCTGCTTCATTTATTTCCAGCATTATACCACTTTACTCATCCTTTCTTCTGCCTCAGTTATTCTACTGTTGGTTCCCTTCAGAGTGATTTTGATCTCAGTTATTGCATTATTCATTACTGATCAACTGTTCTTTATTTATTCTAGGTGCTTCTCAAACATTTCTTGCATCTTTTTAATCCTTGTCTCTCCCTATCTGTAAATACATTTTATTTTCAAGGTTTTGGATCATCTTTACTATCATTATTCTGAATTATTTTTTCAGGTAGAACACCTATCTCCTCTTTTTTTTTTTTTTTTTTTGATTAGTGGTTTTATATCATGTTATTTCACCTGTTGAATATTTCTCTGCCTTTTCATTTTGTTTATCTTGCTGTTTTGGGGGTGCCCTTTTGGCAGCCTGGAAGGTTGTGGTTCCTCTGAATTGTGGATTCTGCTTCCTGTGGGTGGGGTTGGACCAGTGGTTTGTCAGGATTTTCTGGTAGGGGAACTTGTGTCTGTGTTCTGAAGGGTGGAGTTGGATTTCTTTACTCTGGAGTGCAATGAAGGGTCTAGTACTGAGTTTTAGGATGTCTATGGGTTTGGTATAGCATTTGGCAGGTCATCTTTTAATGTTCAGGCTTATGTTCCTGTTTTGATGGAGAATTAGCATGGTGTATCTTGCAGTGGAGTCTGTTGGCTCTTGGGTGGAGCTTGATTTCAGTGTAGGTACAGAGATTTCTCAGAGTTCTCTGATGCTCTAAAGTTCTGGAGTTGAGCCTCCTGATTCTGGGTTTAGGTCCTTCTCTTACAGTATCATCAAGATGTCTCCATCCAAACAACTAAAAATATAAAACACCTCAGGTTAATGGTAAATACATTCTCCACAACAAGGAACACCCAGAGAGATTCACAGAGTTATATAGAGAAGAGAGAATAAGAAAAGAGGAAGAGGTGACCCAGAGGAGGAAGGGGAGGGTCAAAAGAGTAGAAAGCAATCAAGTCAGTAATCAAATCCCTAAGTGAAAATGAGTACAAAACATTAAATTCTTAGAGGTACAAAATTGAACACATAACAAAAAGCAAAATTAAAAAAAAAAAAAACACCTAGAATACAGGTTAGACTCTCAAAATTACAATATAAAAATACAAAAAAAAATTGATCACTTGTTTACCAATAGATTTTTGTTTAAAAATAGTTTTTTTTAAAGAAAGGTAATAGGCTATAAACATGAAAGCTAAAGAAGTAATAAAGAACTAAAGTTTTTTAAAAATTAAAAAGTTATAATAGTAAAAATATATCCAGAAATTTCTCTAGAGCTCTTGTGGGCAGTATGGAGCCAGTCCAGTGTCAGATAGTCCCTCGTTCCAGCTTATACTTGTTCTCAAGGTTTATAGTTACCTCTCAAATGCAAAATCTCAGTATTAACTGAAGGATTTTAATCTGTTGCACCTGTCACTTCCGGGGGCAGTCCCCTTCTTTATTTTGGTCTCCTTGTTATAAGTATCTTCAGGTCTAATTTCTGTCCTGACACAAGGGGTTGGAGGTGGCCACTTATTTAGGCTTGCTTTTTCAATTGTGCTGTGGAGAGGAAGGGACACTGCAAACAAATACCACTGGCATGTGTGGAGAATACCTGTAGTGGATGGACCACACTGGGTTTGCCATAGCCCAAGGTAGCATATACTTCCTGGGTTCACACTGCTCAGGTTTCAGGGTGCTCTGCAAGGACACTGTCCCAAGTGAACCCTGCATTTTGTGCATTTCCCAGAGCTAAGCCACTCAGCTTCACAGGTGCTCTGCCAGGGCATAGACTCTGATTGCTGTGAGTTTTGTGCCCTTCCCAGGTTCAAGTTGCTCAGGTGACTGGATACTTGGCGTGAACACTGTCCCAGGCAAGCCTTGTGTTTTATGCACCTCGCCAGTCCTGGCTGCTTGGTTTCCTGGGTGCACTGTGAGAACTCAGTCCCCGATGTGTCATGTGTCTTATCTAGGGGGCTGATCTCAGTCTGTGACACTCCTGGCAGATGTGAACCATCCAGAATCCCAAGAAGATGCGATTAGCAACTGGAACCTTGTTCATAGTTTGGTAGAAGATGTGGTCTCAGGGTACAGGATGGCAGAAGCCTCTTGCCCTCTGGCTCTGGTTGTTGCACACCTGCCTCTCTGCCTGCAGGTAGGAAGGCCCTAAGTGGCAGCTGGTTTTCTCTCCTTTGGTACTCTCTAGGGCACAATCCTTTGTTCTGAGACTGTGCCAGGGGTCACCATGTGGAGTTAAAGTCTTTCATTGGAAAAGTCCTTTTTTGTTGTTGTTGTTGGTCTTTCTGGAGATCCCACGGTTTGGGTTGCTATGTCAGGTTAGTTCCCTCAGATTGTCCTCAAGTCATTTAAACCCAGTCCTTACCCTAAGGCCCAACAATGTAGCCTGCACCTCCCTGCCCAGCCTCCACTCACTGCTGGCGAACTTGAGCATCTGGGCTGCTTCTCAGCTGGTAGTTGCTGATAGGTGTGTATTCTGTGCTTGTTTGTTTTCCTAGATATGTTGCCTTCTGAGATTCCAAGTGAGTGAAAGTCACTCAGTCATATCAGACTCTTTGCAACCCCATGGACTATAGAGTCCATGGAATTCTCCAGGCCAGAATACTGGAGTGGGTAGCCTTTCCCTTCTCCAGGCGATCTTCCAAACCCAGGGATTGAACCCAGGTCTCCCACATTGCAGGCAGATTTCTACCAGCTGAGTAACAAGGAAAGTCCAAGAATACTGGAGTGGGTACTCTATCCCTTCTCCAGCAGATCTTCCTGACCCAGGACTTGAACTGGGGTCTCCTGCATTGTAGGTGGATTCTTTACTAACTGAGCTATCAGGGAAGCTCAAAGCTCCCCACAGACACATCTTTGAGAGGGTGTGGAAACAACTCTTCCTTCATAACTCCTTCCCCTGGATGGTCTCTGTCTCTAAACCCTTTGTCTCTGTTTTAATATTTTATATTTGTCCTACCTCCTTTTGAAGAGATTGGGCTACCGTTCTGGGTGCCTGGTGTCCTCCACCAATGTTCAGAAGTTGTTTTTTGGAAGTTGTTCAACATTCAAAGGATGTTTTGCTGAGTTTGTGGAGGAGGAAGTGGTCTCCCTATCTTATTCCTCAGCCATCTTGGGATCACCCCTGAGTCTTCTTTTCTTAATGCAGTTAAATGTTTGTGAATTCTGTTTATATTTTCAGAAAACTAACTCCTAGGTTTGTTGAACTTCTTTCTAATTTTTATTTTATTTATTTCTGTTCATACTTTGAAATTCTTTTTTCCTTTGTTAGTTTTGGGCTTATATAGTTCTGCTTTATCTAGTTCCTTGGTTTCTTGAGGAATAATATTAGGTTGTTTTATTGAGAGCTTTCTCTCTCTCTTTTTATTTAAGTTTTTATTTCTGTAAACTTTCTATCTTAGAACTGGTTTTGCTGTGTCCCATAAAATTTGAGGTTTTAGTTCACAGTCCTTCAGACTCAAGTTTGTATTTATACTGACTTCCTTGCCTCTTAGATCTCTAGGTTTGGACTGAAATTACCCCACTGGCTTTCCTGAGTCAGCATATCATGAGACTTCTCAGTCTCCACAATCATATAAGTGAACTCCTCATAATAAATACCCTTGTATATATTTTTACATATCATATTGATTCTGTTTCTCTGGGTAACTCTGAGTAATATGCTTTTTAAAGCATGAGATAAAGAAAAAAAAATATTGACAATAACAAGAGAGACAACCACACTGGATCTTCAATAGAAGCAGTTTAGTTCAGTTCAGTTGCTCAGTCATGTCCGACTCTGCAATCTCATTAATCGCAGAACACCAGGCCTCCCTGTCCATCACCAACTCCCGGAGTTCACTCAAACTCATGTCCATTGAGTCGGTAATGCCATCCAGCCATCTCATCCTCTGCCGTCCCCTTCTCCTCCTGCCCCCAATCCCTCCCAGCATCAGAGTCTTGTCCAAAGAGTCAACTCTTCACATAAGAGGCCAAAGTATTGGAGTTTCAGCTTTAGCATCAGTCCTTCCAATGAACACCCAGGACTGATCTCCTTTGGGATGGACTAGTTGGATCTCCTTGCAGTCCAAGAGACTCTCAAGAGTCTTCTCTAACACCACAGTTCAAAAGCATCAGTTCTTTGGCGCTCAACTTTCTTCACAGTCCAACTCTCACATCCATACATGACCACCGGAAAAACCATAGCCTTGACCAGATGAACCTTTGTTGGCAAAGTAATGTCTCTGCTTTTGAATATGCTGTCTAGGTTGGTCATAACTTTCCTTCCAAGGAGTAAGTGTCTTTTAATTTCATGGCTGCAATCACCGTCTGTAGTGATTTTGGAGCCCAGAAAAATAAAGTCAGCCACTGTTTCCACTGTTTTCCCATGTATCTGCCAAGAAGTGATGGGACTGGATGCCATGATCTTAGTTTTCTGAATGTTGAGCTTTAAGGCAACTTTTTCACTCTCCTCTTTCACTTTCATCAAGAGGATTGTAATAGTATACATGCTGTTTTATTTGTGTAAACCTTTTTTTTTTTTCTTTCAACCTTGATAAAACAAACAATTTATTATTATAAAAGTATGATGGCTTTAAAATGTAAAAAGTTTCACCTGGAAACTTGGTGAAAGGAGGCTCATAACACAGTAAATTAAACAAAGTGAAAAGACTGTGAAAAATGTAACAGATGATTCAATATTCTAGATCCCCACCAGACCAAACAAATGAAGAGGAAATAGGCAGTCTATCTGAAAAAAAAAAAAATCAGACTAATGATAATAAAGATGATTCAAAACCTCAGAAACATAATGGAGAAAAAGATAAATAGAAAGGAAGCATTGATTGAGAAGATACAAGAAAGCTTTAACAAGTACCTAGAAGATGTAAAGAACAGATAAACAAAATTGAAAATAAAAACTAAACTAAAAAGTACAGTAGAGGGAACAAATAGCAGAATAACTGATGTAGAAGAACATATAAGTGAACTAGAAAATAGAATGGTGAAAATCACTGAATCAGAGCAGAATAGAGATGAAAAATTAAAAGCGTTGAGTCAGCTATGCCATCCAACCATCTCATTCTCTGTCATCCCCTTCTCCTGCCTTCAATATTTCCCAGGATCAGGGTCTCTTCCAATGAGTCAGTTCTTCACATCAGGTGGCCAAAGAATTGGAGTTTCACCTTCAGCATCAGTCCTTCCAATGAATATTCAGGGTTGATTTCCTTTAGGATTGAATGGCTTGATCTCTTTGCAGTCAAGAAATTCTCCAAAACCACAGTTCAAAAACAAATTTCTCAGAGCACAGCTTTCTTTAGGGTCCAACACTCACATCCATACATGACTACTGGAAAATCCATAGCTTGACTATACAGACCTTTGTCAGTAAAGTAATGTCTCTGCTCCTTAATATGCTCTCTAGGTCTGTTATAGCTTTACTTCAAAGAAGTAAGTGTCTTCTAATTTCATGGCTGCAGTCACAATCGGCAGTGATTTTGTAGCCCAAGAAAATAAAATATGTCACTGTTTCTATTGTTTCCCCATCTATTTACCATGAAGTTTGGGGGCAATATGCCATGATCTTCGTTTTTTAAATGCTGAGTTTTAAGTCAGCTTTTCACTCGCCTCTTTCACTTTCATCAAGAGGCTCTTTAGTTCCTCTTCACTTTCTGCCAAAATGATGATGTCTTCTGCCTATCTGAGGTTATTCATATTTCTCCCTGCAAACTTGATTCCAGCTTGTGCTTCATTCAGTCTGGCATTTTGCCTGAGGTACTCTGCATATAAGTTAAATAAGGAAGGTGACAATATACAGCCTTGATTTACTCATTTCCAATTTGGAACCAGTCCATTGTTTCATGTCTGGTTCTAACTCTTGCCTCTTTGCTTGCATACATATTTCTCAAGAGGCAGGTAAGGTGGTCTGGTAGTCCCATCTCTTTTAAGAATTTTCAACAGTTTGCTGTGATCCACATACTCAAAGGTTTTTGGCCTGGTCAGTGAAGCAGAAATAGATTTTTTTTTTTCTGGAATTCCCTTGCTTTTTCTATGATCCAGTGGATGTTGGAAATTTGAACTCTGGTTCCTCTGCCTTTTACAAGTGCAGCTGGAACATCAACAAGTTCTCTGTTCAGGAACTATTGAAGCCTAGCTTGGAGAATTTTCATCATTATTTGATAGTGTGTAAGATGAGTGCAATTATGAAGTAGTTTAAAGAGTCTTTCGCATTGCCTTTCTTTGGGATTGGAATAAAAACGCTCCTTTTCCAGTACTGTGGTGACTGCTGAGTTTTCCAAACTTGCTGCCATTTTGAGTGCAACACTTTCACAGCATCACCGTTGAGGATTTGAAATAGTTCAGTGGGGATTCCATCATCTCTACTAGCTTTGTTAATAGTTATGCTTCCTAAGGCTGACTTGGCCTAGCACTCTAGGATGTCTGGCTGTAGGTGAGTGATCACAGCATTGTGGTTATCTGGGTCTTTAAGATCTATTTTGTATAGTTCAGTGTATTCTGGCCACCTCTTCTTAATATATTCTGCTTCTTTTAGGTCCACATTGTTTATATCTTTATTGTGGCCATCTTTGCGTGAAATGTTCTCTTGGTATCTCCAATTTTCTTGAAGAGATCTCTAGTCTTTCCCATTCTTCTGTTTTCCTCTATTTCTTTACATTGTTCACTTATAAAGGCTTTCTTGTCTTTCCTTGCTATTCTATCGAACTCTGCATTCACATGGATATATCTTTCCACTTCTCCTTTGCCTTTCCCTTCTCTTCATTTCTCAGCTAATTTTAAGGCCTTCTCAGATAACCATTTTGCTTTTTGCATTTCTTCTTCTTGGGGATGGTTTTGATTGCCACTTCCTGTATAATGCTATGGCTCTCATCCATAGAACTTCAGGTACTCTACCAGAGCTAATCCCTTGAATCTACTTGTAACTTCCAATGTATAATTGTAAGGGATTTTATTTAGGTCATACCTGAATGGTCCAGTGGTTTTCCCTACTTTCTTCAATTTTAGTCTGAATTTTGCAATAAGGAGTTCATGATCTGAGCCTCAGTCCACTTCTAGTCTTGTTTTTGCTGACTGTATAGAGCTTCTCCATCTTTGGTTGCAAAAAAATATAATATATATGATTTAAATATTGACCATCTGATGATGTCCACGTGTAGAGTCATCTCTTGTGATTTTGGAAGAGGGTTATTGATATGGCTAGTGGGTTCTCTTGGCAAAACTCTGTTAGTCTTTGCCCTGTTTCATTTTGTATTTCAAGGCGAAACTCTCCTGTTACTCCATGTATCTCTTGACTTTCTACCTTTGCATTCCAGTCCCTTGTGATTAAAATTACATGTTTTTCTGATGTTAGTTCTAGAAAATCTTGGAGGTCTTCAGAGAACTGTTCAACTTCAGCTTGTCATTAGTGGTTGGGGCATAAACTTGAATTACTGCGATATTGAATGGTTTGCCTTGGAAACGCACAGAGTTCATCCTGTCATTTTTGAGATTTCACCAAAGAACTGCATTTCAGACTCTTCTGTTGACTATGAAGGATACTCTTTGAGAATAAAATGGACAACCTGGAAGAAATGGACAAATTCTTTGAATATGCTACCTTCCAACACTGGACCAGGAAGACATAGAAAACATGAACAGACCAATCACAAGCACTGAAATTGAGTCTGTGATCAAAAATCTTCCAAAAAACCAAGCCCAGGGCAACAGGAAAATTCTATAAACATTTCAGAGAAGGGCTAACACTTATTTTGCTAAAATTGTTCCAAAAATGACAGATGGAGGAAAAGACCCAAACACAATCTATGAAGTCACCATCATCCTGATAACAAAGCCAAAATTATATCATAAAATTGAATATTATATGCCAATATCATTGATGAACATAGATGCAAAAATCCTCAGCAAAATTCTAGCAAACAGAATTCAACAACATACTAAAAGTATCATCATGATCTAATTCAGTTTATCCCAAGAATGCAAGGATTCTTCAAAATATGTAATTCAATATGATACTACATATTAACAAATTGAATTATAAAAGGAACTTATGATTATCTCAATGGATGCAGATAAACCTTTTGATAAAATTCAGCACCCATTTTCAATTGAAAACTCTCCTGAAAATAGGCATAGAAAGAATCTACCTCAACATAATAAAGGTCATATACAATAAACCCAAAGAAATAATTATTCTCTTTGACAAAAGACTGAAAGCATTTCCTCTAAAATAAGGAACAAGACAAGGGTACCCACTCACACCACCATTATTCATTATAGTTTGGAAATCCTAGCCTTGGAAAATAGTGAAAAATAAAGAAATAAAATGAATCAGTTGGTAAAAGAAGTAAAATTCTCACTGTTTGCAGATGATATGATATTATACATATAAAATCTCAAAAAACACCACCACAAAACTACTAGAGCTAATCAAGGAATTTAGTAAAGTTGCAGGATATTACATTAATACACAAAAATCCATTGTATTTCTATGCACTAACAATGAAAGACCAGAAAAAAAAAATAAGAAAACATTCTCATTTATCTTATTTATTCCAAAAGTAATAATAACATACTTAGGAGTAAATCTACCTAAAGAGACAAAAGGCATATTTGCAGAAATGTGTTGAAAGAGAACACAAAAATATGGAGAGATATACCATGTTCGTTGATTGGAAGAATCCATATTGCCAAAATGACTATACTACCCAAATCAATCTACAGAATCAGTACAATCCCTATCAATTTATCAATGTTATTTTAAATAGAACTAGAACAAAACTTTTTCACAATTTGTATGTAAACACAAAATACCCTGAAGAACTAAAGCAATCTTGAGAAATAAAAATGGAGCTGGAGGAATCAACTTCCCTGATTTCATATTACACTACAAAGCTACAGCCATCATGACAGTATGATACTGGCCCCAAAACAGACATATAGACCAATGGAACAAGATAGAAAGCCAGTGATAAACACAAACTCCTATGGGGACTTTACCTTTGACAAAGGAGAAAAGAAAAATAATATGCAATGGAAAAAAAGACAACCTCTTCAATAAGTGGTGCTAGGAAAACTGGACAACTACATGGAAAATAATGAACTTAGAACAGTTCTTAATGCCATACACACAGATAAACTCAAAGTGGATTGAAGACCTAAATGTAAGACCATAAACTATAAATCCCTTAGAGGAAAGCATAGAGAGACATCTCTTTGACACCTCCTATAGTGTGGAAAAAATAAACATATAGACCTAATTAATCATAAAAGCTTTTGCACAGCATAGGAACCTATAAACAAGTTGACAAGATAAAAGATAGCCCTCAGAATGGGAAATAGTAATAGAAAACTTAAAAAAATGAATGATTATTAAATGAAATATTAATATCCAAAATATACAAGCAACTCATACAGCTGAGTGACAGAAAAACAAATAACCCAGTCAAAAAGTAGACAGAAGACCTAAACAGACAGCTCTCCAAAGAAGACATACAGATGACCCATAAGCACATGACAAGATGCTCATCACTGCTTATTTCTCACTCAGTCGTGTCCGACTCTTTGCGACCCCATGAACTGCAGTCCACCAGGCTCCTCTGTCCATAAGATTTTCCAGGCAAGGGTACTGGAGTGGGTTGCCATTTCCTTCTCCAGGGGATCTTCCCAACCCAGAGATTGAACCTGGGTCTCCTGCACTGCAGGCAGATTCTTTACTGACTGAGCTACAAGGGAAGCCCTCCTTATTTCTAGAGAAATTGAAATCAAAATAAGTTTAAAAATAAAATAAAATTTAAAAAAAAAAAAAAAAAAACTGCAATGAGGTATCACTTTACATCTTTCAGAATAGCCATCATCAAAAAATCCAACAAACAATCCTGAAGAAGATGTGGAGAAAAGGAATCCTGCACTGTTGGTGAGAATGTAAGCAGATACAGCCACTATGGAGAATAGCATGGAGATTCCTCAAAAAAATAAAAATAAAGCTACCATTTGTTTCAGAAATCCCATTATTGGGCATATACCCTACAGAAACCAGAATTGAAAAAGACACATGTACCCCAATGTTCATTGCATCACTATTTACAGTAGCCAGAACATGGAAGCAACCTAGATATCCATTGAGAGATAAGAAGGGGTAAATAAGTTTTTGAGGGATAAAGAAATTGTGGTACATTTATGCAATGGAATTTTACTCAGCCATAAACAAGGCAATGGCACCCCACTCCAGTACCTCTTGCTTGGAAAATCCCATGGACGGAGGAGCCTGTTAGGCTGCAATCCACGGGGTCGCTAAGAGTCGGACACAACTGAACGACTTGACTTTTCACTTTCATGCATTGGAGAAGGAAATGGCAGCCCACTCCAGTGTTCTTGCCTGGAGAGTCCCAGGGACGGGGGAGCCTGGTGGGCTGCCGTCTATGGGGTCACACAGAGTCGGAAACGACTGAAGTGACTTAGCATAGCATAAACAAGGAATGAATTTGAGTCAGTTGTAATGAGCTGGGCAATCCTAGAAGCTCTTATAAAGAGTGAAGTAAGTCAGAAAGAGAACAAGCATTGTATATTAATGCATATTATATATATATATATATATATATATATATATATATGCATCATATATATAGGAAAATAATACTGGTGAACCTGGTAGAAAACTGACTTGTGGATACAGCAAGGGAAAGTGAGGTTGGGACAAACTGAGAAAATAGCATTGTCATATATATCCTATAATGTGGAAATAAATTTTGGAAAGTTGCTAAATTAACACCAGGAGGCCAGCCTGGCACTCTGTAATGACCTAGAGGTGTGGGATGGGGGAGGAGTGGGAGGATGGATTTGTGTTGTTGTATGGCAGAAATCAACACAAAACTGTAAAGATAAATTTTTACCCATTGGGAGGGAGGAGGGAGGAGGGTTCAGGATGGGGAACACATGTATACCTGTGGCGGATTCATTTTGATATTTGGCAAAACTAATACAATTATGTAAAGTTTAAGAATAAAATAAAATTAAAAAAAAATTACCCATTAATAAATAAAATTAAAATTTTAAGAATTCAGGACTAACAAATAAAATTGGAAAGGCTACTTTAGACATCTGAAAGCCAAATACAGTTGAAGAACAAATAAAACAAACACACTACAAATGGAGAGAAATATATCACAAGCTACTTGCAGATGAATATTTCATGAATATAATAACAATCAAGTCCTGCTTACTGTGTACAGGTTTATAAAGAGGAAGAAGTCAACTGTGCGTTCTATTTAGTAGATTATGTTCATTTTGTTTCTCTACTATTTTTTGTAATTAATTTATTTTGTATTAAAGGATAATTACTTTACAGAATTTTTCTGTTTTCTGTTAATCATCAACATGAATCCACCATAGGTATATATATGTATACCTTTTGAGAAACAAACATTTCACATTCGAAGACTTGCCTCCAGAATGAGCTTCTTAAGAAATTTTAGTTGTATGTCTATTTAGGAAGCCATTGTTATTGTTTTTAGGAATATGAGTCAAGTAAAATATTAGATCAGTCCATGTTAATTTGGGGGATATTTTGGCATTCATGCTTGATTCTGGTTCAATAGAGTAAAAGATTATATTTGCCTGATCCAAGCTCAAATATAGAATCTTCCCTGGTAGCTCAGATGGTGAAGAATCTGCCTGTAATGCAGGAGACCTTGGTTTGATCTCTGGATTGGGAAGATTCTCTGGAGAAGAGAATGACAACCTACTCCAGTATTATTGCCTGGAGAATTCCTTGGACAGAGGAGCCTGGTGGGCTACACTCCATGAGGTCACAAAGAGTTGGGCATAACTGAGTGACTAACACACACACTAAGCTCAAATATATTCAATTAACATTTTTACTTTTAACTTTGATTTCATTTCGTAACTCAGTAACTTTGTTCTACTTTTATGTTTGATGACTAAGCTCATTTGAAGTCCTCATCTATTAGGAATTCATAGAGGTAGATTATCTCAAATATGTTCTAAAAGTGCATAGCACTTAGAATTGTGAAGAAATTTGCTTATGTTTAACATATGCCTGATTGATTAAGTTATTCACCTCTCTTATAGTATTTTAGATTAATGACAAGATGGTCTAGGCCACCTAAATGGGCAGGCTGTAGAATTTTGCCCGTAAAGATAGCTGGGGAGAGGATAATTGGGAAGAGTTATAGTAGATGAAGTGCCAGAATGGACCTCACTTAAAGAAGAAGGCAATCAGAAGGAAGGATCTTCAAAAAGACTCAAGAAATTTTGCTAAAAGGAGAGTGCACCTGAAGAAGCAACTCATGAACAATGCAGAGAAGAAAGAGCAGCTCACGAAAAAAAAAAAAAAAAAAAAAAAAAAAAAGAGAGAGAGAGAAACAGAGAATGACTACCTTGAAAATAAATAAATTACTTGAAAAATGAAGAAAAATATCAAACAACAGAAATTACAGAAGAGTTGGCTGAGTCATTATATGATTTAGTAAGAACAAATCAATGTGTTTAAACACACTGATGATGAAATTTGAGCACAAGCTAGAGAAGGAAAAATTAAAGATGAGTTTAAACATACAGCTTATATTTTCAAAATTTTATTTTTCAGTTTTTACTCTACTTAGTGATGTTTTGTCTATTTAATTATCTTTCTAAAAATAAACATATATTTATAAATAAGTCACTTATTTATACATTTATGAATAAATATGTTCAGGGAAACCCTACTGGCATATATCCTAAAAGTCCTAATTTTCTAAGACCAGTGTGCTCTGTGTTGAAATTCTAAGATACATAAAGAGTACAATAAGTGCCTTAGGACTTGGAGATAAAATTACTCTCTTGGAGACAAATGTAGGAAAACATACAATGCATAAGACTAGGCATCTGCAGAAGACGATCATCATTGATTTTACAGAACAGTGTGTTATAGTGGTTTTTAGGAGATAGTGTGTCTCCTATAATCAAGGTGACTGTCTTGTTACCTCAAGACTAAATGTAACTAAAAGTAAAACTTGGTCAGTGCTTTGGTACTCTGATCAAAGAATGCATCATAGTTGCAAATGGTCTGCAAAATTCTACAGAAGAAAAGAAGAAAAGAGTAAGATATTAACCTGGCTTTTTAATTTTAGTTTTATTGAGATATAATTGGGATATAGCACTAAGTTTAAAGTGTACAAAACAATGATTTGATTTACATGTATTGCCACATGATTACCACAATAAGTTCAGTGAATATCTGTCACCTCAAAAAGCTACAGAAAAAGTACTTTTGTATTGTGATGAGAACTTTTAGAATCTATCTTCTCCATAGCCTCATTTATTCAATACAATGCAATGAAGATATGAACTGTATCCAGTAGACATGTGGTTTCTGTCACTAGAGATGTTTACTTTATTATAGGTCAATAATACATCATAAATCTATCTTGTGATTTAGATTTCATGTGTCTCAATGAAACAAACAGAAAAGGAAAAAAAAAAAACAGAAAAAAACAACACAATTACTGAAATTAAAAATACTCTAGAAGTAATTGATAGAATAACTGAGGTAGAAAAATGGAAAGTAAGCTGGAAGATAGAATGGTGGAAATAACTACTGAAGAAGAGAATAAAGGAAGAACAATGAAAAGAGCTAAGGATAGTCTCAGAGACCTCTGGGACAATTTTAAATGCAGCAACATTAGAATTATAGGGATCTACGAAGAAGAGAAAAAGAAATGGTCTGAGAAAATTTTTGAAAAGGTGGTAGTCAAAACTTTCCCAACATGGGAAAGAAAATAATCTGTCTAAGAAGTGAAGAGAGTCCCATACAGGATAAATACAAGGAGAAACACAACAAGACACATGTTATTCAAACTAACAAAGATTAAACAAAGAGAAAGAAGATTAAAACCAGAAAGGGTAAAGCAATAAATAACATATAAGGGAAATCCTATATTATTAACAGCTGATCTTCCAGCAGAAGCACTATAAGCCACAGGAAAATGGCACGATATATTTAAAATACTGAAAGGGAAAAATCTACAACCAAGGTTGCTATACTCAGTATGGATCTCATTCAAAATTGATGAAGAAACCAAAAGCTATACAGATACGCAAAAGTTAAGAGAATTTAGCACTGCTAAATTAGATTTACAACAAATTTTAAAGGGACTATTATAGGCAGGAAACACAAGAGAAGGAAAAGACCTACAAAAACAAACCCAAAGCAATTCAGAAAATGCCAATAGGAACATGTATATAAATAATTGATTTAAATGAAAATTAATTAAATTCTCAAACCAAAAGACACAAACTGGTTGAATGGATACAGAAACAAGCCTGTAAGTATTCTGTCTACAAGAGACCCACATCAGACCTATAGACACTTAGAAACTGGAAGTCAGAGGATGGAAAAAGATATTCCAGTAAATGGAAATCAAAAGAAAGTCAGAATGGCAAATCTTATACCACACAAAATAGACCTTAAAATTAAAAATGTATATATATTATGAGACAAAGAAGGACACAACATATTGATCAGGGGATCACTCCAAGAAGGAGACATAACAATTGTACATATTTATTCACCAAACATAGGAATATTACAATATATAGGGCAAACACTGCTGCTGCTGCTGCTAAGTCGCTTCAGTCCTGTCTGACTCTGTGCGACCCCAGAGACAGCATCCCATAAGTCTCCCCCGTCCCTTGGATTCTCCAGGCAAGAACACTGGAGTGGGTTGCCATTTCCTTCTCCAATGCATGAAAGTGAAAAGTGAAAAGTGAAGTTGCTCAGTCATGTCCGACTCTTAGCGACCCCATGGACTGCAGCCCACCAGGCTCCTCCGACCATGGGATTTTCCAGGCAAGAGTACTGCAGTGGGGTGCCATTGCCTTCTCCAGGGCAAACACTAACAGAATTAAAAGGAAAAATTAACAGTAGCACAATAATAGTATGGGACTTTAAACACCCCACTTGCACTAATGGACAGATCATCAAAACAGAAAATTAATAAGGAAAAAATAATACTTAAATGCTGCATTAGATCAGATGGACCTAATTGATAGCTTCAGGAAGTTACATCTAAATGCAGAAGAATACACTTCCTTCTCCAGTGTGCATGGACTATTCTCTAAGACAGACTACATTTTGGGCCAAAAATCAAGCCTCAGTAAATTTAAGAACATTGGAATCATATCAGGCTTCTTCTTTGACCACAATACTATGAGACTACATATTAATTAAAGAAAAAATAATAATAATAATAATAAAACACAAACACATAGAGATTAAACAATACATTTCTATATAACAGACCGGTTACTGAAGACATCAAAAGGAAAATTTAAAAAATTCCTAAGAAGAAATTACAATGAAAACATGATTACCCAAAAATTATGGGATGCAGTGAAATCAGTTTTAAAAGGAAAGATTATAGCAACACAAACCTATCTCAAGAAATAAGAAAAACATCAAATAGCCTAACTTAACACCTGAAACAAATAGGAAAAGAAAAATACAAAAAATGCAAAGTTAGTAAAAGGAAATAACTCATAAAAATCAGAAATAAATGAAAAAGAAATGAAGGAAATAATAGAAAGATTAATAAAACTAAAAGCTGGTTCTTTGACAAGATACGTGAATTTGACAAACCGTGTGTGAGATTCAACAAGAAAAATAAAATAAAAAAAGGACAAGACTCGAGTTCACAAAATTAGAAATGAACACAGAGAGGTTTCAACAGACAATGCAGAAATGCAAAGGATCATAAGAGACTATTACAAGTAACAATATGCCAATAAAAATGCAGGTCCTGGAGGAAGTGGATAGATCCTTGGAAACCTTCAGCCTGGCAAGACTGACCCTTGAAGAAATAGAAATTATGAACATGATAAATAAAAACACTGGAATTGAAAATGTGATCAAAATCTTCCAGAAAACAAAAGGCCAGGGCAAGATGGTTTCACAGGTGAATTCTCTCAAATGTTTAGAGAAGAGCTAATGCCTGTTCCTCTGAAACTCTTCTGAAAATTAAAGAAGGAACACTTCCAAATTCATTCTATGAGGCCACCATCACCCTGATGCCAAAACCAGACAACTATATCACAAAAAAGGAAATTGCAGGCTAATATCACTGATGAGCATAGACACAAGAATTCTAAACAAAATTCTATCAAACAGAATTCAACAACACATTAAAAAGATCATATGCCTTGATTAAGTTAGTTTCATCCCAGGGATGCAAGGATTCTTCAATATACACATATCAATCAATGTGATACATCATATTAACAACTTGAAAGATAAAAACTATATGATAATCTCAGTTGATGCAGAAAGAGCTTTCAGCAATATTTAGCACCCATTTATAAAAAAGATTCTTCCAAACACGGGCATAGAAGGGACCTAACTCACCATAATAAAGATCATAAATGAAAAAGCTATAGCAAATATTATTATCAATGGTGAAAAACTAAAAGCACTCCCACTAAGATCAGGAAGAAGACAAGGATGAGCACTCTCCACTAAATATTCAACATATTTTTTGAAGCCCTAGCTATGACAATCAGAGAAGGAAAGGAGATAAAAGGAACCCAGATTGGAAAAGAAGAACTAAAACTCTCACTGTTTGCAGATGATGTGATTATATATATATATATATATATATATATATATATATATATATAGTCTTTTGGGTTTTATATATAAAACCCAAAAGACAATATCACAAAATTGTTAGTACTAATCTGTGAATTTGGTAAAGTCTCAAAATACAAAATCAATGCACAGAAATCACTTGCATTACTATACACTACAATGAAGAATCAGAAAGAGAATTTAAGGAAGCAATCCCATTTACCATAACAACAAAAATAATAAATACCTAGGAATAAACCTACCTAAGGAAACAAATCCACCTTGAATATCTGGAGTTCTAGGTTTACGTGTTTAAAACTAGCTTGGAGAATTTTGTAGATTACTTTGCTAGCATGTTAAATGAGTACAATTGTGTGGTAGAAAAAATTCTTTGGCAATGCCCTTCTTTTGTATTGGAATTTAAAAAACAGACCTTTTCCAGTTCTGTGGCCACTCCCGAGTTTTCAAAATTTGTTGACATATTGGGTGCAGCACTTTCACAGCATCATTTTTTTTAGAATTTGAAGTAGCACAACTGGAATCCCATCACCTCCACTAGCTTTGTTCATAGTCATGTTTCCTAAGGCCCACTTGACTTCACACTCCAAGGTGTCTGGCTATAGGTGAGTTATCAAACCATTGTGGCTATCTGGGTCATTAAGATCTTTTTTGTATAGGTCTTCTGTGTATTCCTGCCACCTCATCTTAATATCTTCTGTGTCTGTTAGGTACATAACATTAATGCAATTTATTATGACCATCTTTTCATGATATGTTCTCTTGGTATCTGTAATTTTCTTGAAGAGATCTCTACTCTTACCCAATCTATTGTTTTCCTCTACTTCTTTGCACTGATCACTTAGGAAGGTTTTCTTATCTCCCCTTGCTATTCTTGGGAACTCTGCATTCAGATGTGTATATCTTTCCTTTTCTAGTTTGCTTTTTGCTTCTCTTCTTTTCTCACCTATGTTTAAGGTCTCCTCAGACAACCATTTTGTCTTTTTACATTTCTTTTTCTTGAGGATGTTTTTGACAGTCTCCTCCTATACAATGCTATTAACTTCTGTCCATAGTTCTTTAGGCGTTTTATCTATCAGAACTAATCCCTTGAATATATTTGTCACTTCCATTGTAGGGGATTTGATTTAGGTCATACCTGAATGTTTCAGTGGTTTTCCCTACTTTCTTGAATTCAAGTCTGAATTTTGCAACAAGGAGTTCATGATCTGAGCCAATGTTAGCTCCCAGTCTTGTTTTTGATGACTGTATACAGCTTCTCCATCTTTGGTTGCAAAGAATATAACCAGTCTGATTTTGACATTAATCATCTGGTGTTGTCCATGTATAAAGTTGTCTCTAACGCTGTTGGAAAAGGGTCTTTGCTATGACCAGTGCATTCTCCTGGCAAAACTCTCTTGGTTTTGCCCTGCTCCATTTTGTTCACTGAGACAAAACTTGACTATTACTTCAGGTGTCTCTTAACTCCTACTTTTTCATTCCAATATCTTCTATAATGAAAAAGACAGCTCTCTTTTTAGTGTTAGCTCTAGGCCGAAGACAGCTCTCTTTTTAATGTTAGTTTTAGACTGTCTTTTAGGTCTTCATAGAGCTATTCAACTTTATCTTCTTCGGCATTAGTGGTTGGAGCATAGACTTGGATTACTGTAATGGTTTGCCTTTGCCTGGGAAACAAATAGATATCATCCTGTCCCTTTTTAGATCACACCCAAATACTGCATTTCCGATTCTTCTGTTGACTATGAGGGCCATTCCATTTATTCTAAGGGATTCTTGCCCACAGTAGTAGATAAAATTGTCATCTGAATTAAATTCACCCATTCCAGTCCATTTTAGATCACTGATTCCTAAAATGTTGATGTTCACGCTTGCTATCTTCTGTTTGACCACTTCCAATTTACCTTGATTCATGGAACAAACCTTCCAGGTTCCTGTGCAGTGTTGTTCTTACAGCGTCAGACATTTCTTTCACCACTAGACATATTCACAACTGGGTATTTTTTCTGCTTTGGCTCAACCTCTTCACTCTTTCTGGAGCTATTTCTCCACTCATCTCCTTTGGCATATTGGGCACCTACTGACCTGGGATGTTCATCTTTCAGTGCCCTATCTTTTTACATTTTCCTACTGTTCATGGTTTTCTCAAGGCAAGAATGCTGAAGTTGTTTGTCATTCCCTTTTCCAGTGGAACATGTTTGTCCGTACCCTCCACCATGACCCATCCATCTTGTGTGACCCTACATGGCATGACTCACAGTTTCATTGAGTTAGACAAGGCTATGATCCATGTGACCAGTTTGATTAGTTTCCTGTGATATGGTTTTTATTCTGTCTGCCCTCTGATTGATGAGGATAAGCAGCTTGTAGAAGCTTCCTCAGCATGGCCTGCCCACCAAAGCAAGACCCAGTTTTCCCAACAGCCAGTCCCTATCATCAGGAAGCTTCACAGAATTAGAACCAAAAATTTCACAGCTCATATGGAAACACAAAAAACCCTGAATAGCCAAAGTAATCTTGAGAAAGAAGAATGGGATTAGAGGAATTAACCTGCCTGAGTTCAGACTATACTACAAAGCTTCAGTCATCAAGATGGTATGGTACTGACACAAAAACAGAAATATAGACCAATGGAACAAGATAGAAATCTCAGAGCTAACCCATGCACTGATGGGTACCTTAACTTCAAGAAATGAGACAAGAATATAGAATGGGGCAAAGATAGTCTCTTCAATAAGTGTTGCTGGGAGAAATGAAAAGCTACTTGTAAAAAAATAAAATTATCACACTTTTTAATACCATACACAAAGATAAACTGAAATGGATTAAAGCCCTAGATGTGGAAGTTATCCAAGAAAGTGGAGGGGTATGTGGATGTAGAGTATGTCTCTTTCCATGAATACATCAGGAATATGCCTCCAGACACAGATCTTGCAGAACACCAGTTGAGAGTGGGCAGGAGTACCTGCCCAACAGAAAATAATATATTGAATCATGCAAAACTCTGTAGGATGAAGGAAGTAGGGGATACAAGAAGAAAGTGAGTAGGACTGGATCTGCTCCTGGGGTTGGGGGAACTGCAGCAGGAGCCAGATCCACACATCAGGGCAAATGCTTGGGACAGAGGTGAAACATTTGATGCTGTTGGAGAATGAAGCAGCTGATCTATGACATTCTGAATAGAATAAGAATAACTCACACCATCTTTGCCACAACCATACGTACCCCAGACAGGGATGCAAGTCCCTTAGAAAGTGCAGAGGCAGAGGGCTGGAGCATAGCGATTGGAGGACAATCCTAGGGCAAGGTCTGCTCTTGACTGTGGGGAGAGTGCCCAAGAGGACCTGAGGAAGGAGATCACAGTTGGAAACGCTTGTGAAGGGAAACCAGGCATACATGGAGGCAGGGCGATACCGCTGAGTCACACACAGGGGCTGGAGTCATCTCTAATCTCTCTCTCCACACACGTCAGCACTGGACAGCTGAAAGACCCCAGAGAGGATGGTACTTTAAGTGCCAAGCAACAAAGAAGAACCCCCCCCCTCCAGTGTGGCCCTTTACGTGCTTGATGCATTGAATAACAGAGAAGGACTCCAGCCAGGTTGACCCTTTAAGTGCCTAATGCACTGAGAAACATAGAAGGACCCCCAACTAAGGGGTTGTATAAGTGCCTGAAAAGGCCAAGCAACAGAGAAGGACCAGCTAAAAAGGCCCTCTGATTGTCAGCTGTCAACTCTAATAGGGCCATAGCTGAGGCAATTAGTGTCCCTGCACACTTGGCACCACCAGACTTCCCACTATCCAAGTATCTCTGGAACCTCCATGCTCAATCCTCACTGGGGCAGAACTGCCAGAAGCTATAAAAACTCTAATAGCACCATATTTCTTGTGACAATTGTTGCCAGCACCCATGGGTATCTGGCATTGCCAAGGTACCCATGATCCAAGTGCCTGTGCCACCCACCCCCTTGCACAATCCCCACTGAGACAGAGCAGCCGGAGGCTGGGGGAAAAAACTCTATGATCACCATATTTCCCCCTGTCCTAGCCACTGGCTCCCCTAAGTACCTGGTATTGCCAGGGCCCCAACAATCCAAGAAGCTGCACCACCTCCACACCTCGTCCTCCCTGGGGGCAGACCCAAGTCCTCCAGGGAAGCCTGAAGAGAAAACCCCTGTGGATGACTAACACCCAGAGATGGAGATAAAACCACAATTGAAACCCAGGGGCAGTGTGGCTAAGGAAGAAAACCCAAAACCTTCCCACCAGTGGTACAATATACAGATTAAACCCACACGATCAACTAGGCAGACTTTGTGTCAATGGAATATATTAAAGAACAATGAGAGGTCCCACAAAAGACAATGCTATAGCACTGGTAGATGTGGACATTAGAGGTAAGAACACAGAGAAGTAGGACCAGATTAGAGTCTGAGCTTCCCTCACAAAAGGTCCAGAGACCAGCCCAGGATTGAAGGACATCCTAGGTAAGTGAGGTGGACTGTCACTCACAACGAGGGAAAAGATGCCAAAAGCTGAGATCTAAGAAAAAAAAAAAAAAAAAAACAAAAAAAAAACACTTATTATTCTTATATTTTAACTTGTTCCACAGTTCCTTCTGTATTTTTTCTTTTTTCCCTTATTTTCCCTCTGTTGCTGTAGTTGTTATCATCAGAACTATTACATCTATTTATGTTTTGGAGAATTTATTTATTTATTTTTTGTTGATCACTCTATTTCCTTTAAATATGTCTGCCTCTTCTTTGGATTTTTGTGGTTTTGAGGATCCCTCCTTTCTTCTCTTGTTTTATTATTTTTTAATTTATTATTATTATCTTTCTACATATATTATTTTGTTTGTTTTTCTAATGCTTTTTTCCTGTTGTGGTTATTCTTTAATATATATAAATCTCTTTTATCTACCTCTGTTTAACTTTAATATATATAAATCTCTTTTATCTACCTCTGTTTAACTTTGCTTTTTTATTCTTTCTTTCTTTCTTTTCTATGTTTTTAGTGTGTTCTGCTCTTATTGATTTATTCCCAGGCTGGCATATTGCTTTGGTTTTGCTTTCCAGTTTATGCATTAGTTAATTTTGTTCTTAACTGTTTGATATCATCTTCACTTTCCTTTGCTCACGAGGCCAATCTCTTCTACTTTCTTTTCTGGGGGACTGTTTTGGCCAAGCCAGAATACTTGAGTGGGCAGCCTTTCCCTTTTCCAGGAGATCGTCCCAACCCAGGGATTGAACCCAGGTCCCCCATATTGCAGGTGGATTCTTTACCAGCTGAGCCACAAGGGAAGCCAGAGTGGCAAAGTGTACCAAAAAGTAGCAAAAAGTCACAAAGAGTCAGACACACTGAGTGACTTTCACTTTCACTTTGGATTTGTTTATGTGTGTATATATTCCATTATTTTTGTTAGTGTTTTCCTGATTTTGCATTTGCTATTTGTCTGGGGTTTACATTTCTTTTCTTGTTTTAGTGTGTTTGTTTTAATCCCCTTTAATGCCATAACAAACCACCAGTGGAATCCCAATTTCCTGGACAGGGATCAGGCCCTGAGACTTTGGAGTGGGAGCCCTGACAAAAAGACTCTAGACTGGCAGAAAACTCCTAACCCCAAGGAGTATTAATTAGTGAGAACTCCCACAAAGATCTCCACCTGTATACAAGACACAGCATCAACAAACTGCCAGTAGCACCCAGTGCAGGATGCCTCACACAAACAACAAACAAGACAAAAACACAAACACAATCATCAGCAAATAGGATTACCAGCTCATACAGCACTAACAATGAGAAGGGGGAAAAAAACTTACCTCCTCCCACAAGTCACAACCAACAGAAGCCTACACAAACCACTGGACGAACCCTTCCCTCCAAGGGCAAAAATCAAAAGGAAGAAGGAATTCAACCTCCAACCCCAAGAAAAGGAAATCTCAAACACAATAAATAAAATTTAAAAAAAATAGAAAGAAAAGAAAGAAAAGGTAAGGAAGTACTGCACAAATGAAGGAACAAACTAGAAACACACAAGACCAAATAAACGAAGAGGAAATAGGCAGACTACCTAAAAAAAGATTTCAAAATAATGATAACGATGCTCCCAAAACTCAAAAATTGAGTGGAGAAAATGCAAGAAGCAATAAACATGATTAACACAATTACCAAGAACATAGAAGAAATAAAATTTAAACAAACAGAGATGAATAACTCAATTACTGAAATTGAAAAAGTACTCTGGAAAGAAGCAATAGTAGATTAATGAAAGCAGAAGACTGGATAAGTGAGCTGGAAAATAGAATGGTACATATAACTGCTGAAGAGCAAAATAAAGGAAAAATAATGAAAAGAATTCAGGATAGCCTCAGAGACCACTGGTACAACATTAAGCACACCAAGACTCAAGTTATATGCATCCCAGAGGGTGAAGAGAAAGGCACTCAGAAAAATTTTGGAGGTTATAGTTGAAAACTTCTCCAGCATGGGAAAAGAAATAGTCAATCAATTCCAAGAAGTTCAGAGAGTCCCATAGAGGAAAAAAAACAAGGAGAAACACATTGAGACACATACTTATCAAGCTAACAAAGATTAAACACAAAGAAAGAATATTAAAAGCAACAAGGGAAAAGCAACAAATAACGTACAGGGAAACCCCATACATTTACCAGTTGATCTTTCAGTAGAAACTCTGCAGGCCAAAATGGAGTGGCTGGATATATTTAAAGTACTTGAAGAAAAAAAAAATCTATAACCAAGATTATTCTAGCTGGCAAGAATCTCATTCAAAATTGATGGAGAAATCAAAAGCTTTACAGACAAGCAAAAGTTAACAGAATTTAGCACCACCAAACCAGCTTTACAACAAATATTAAAGGAATTTATATAGGCAGTAAACATAAGAGAAAGGAAAAACCTCAAAAACAAATCCAAAACAATTAAGAAAATGCAAATAGGAACATAAATATCAATAATTGCTTTAAATGTAAATGGATTAAATGCTCCAACCAAAATACACAGATTGGCTGAATGGATGCAAAAACACATATGCTGTCTGTAAGAGCCCACTTCAGACCTAGAGACACATACAGTCTGAAAGTAAAAGGATGGAATATGCAAAAATGGAAATCAAAAGAAAGCTGGAGTGGCAATTCTCATTTCTGACAACATAGACATTAAAATAAAGATTACTTCAGGAGCCAAAGAAGGACACAACATAATGATCTACCCAAGAAGAGGACAAAACTATTGTAAATATCTATGCACCCAACATAGGAGCACCTCAATAAATAAGGCAAACAGTAACAGACATAAAAGGGGAAATTGACAGAAACACAGTAATAGTAGGGGACTTTTACACCCCACTTACACCAATGGGCAGATTATCAAAACAGAAAATTAATAGGGAAATACAAACCTTAAATGAAGCACTAGACCAAATGGACCTAGTTGATATCTTTAGAACTTTTCACTCAAATGTGAAAGAATACACTTTCTTTGCCAGTGCACATGGAACATTCTCCAGGACAGACAACATCTTGGTTCATTAATCAAACTTCAGTAAATTAAAGAAAAAAAAAGTTGAAATCATCTTTTCTGACCACAATGCTTTAAGACTAGATATCAGTTACAGGAAAATAACTCTAAAAAACACAAATGCTTGGAGATTAAACAATGTTTCTAAATAACAAACAGGTTACTGAAGAAATAAAAAGGGAAATAAAAAAAAAATCCTAGAAACAAATGATAATAAAAACATAACAGCTCAAAACCTATGGGATGCAGCAAAAGCAGATCTAAGAAACAAGTTTATAGCAATACAACCCTACCTCAAGAAAAAAGAAAAACATTGAACAGAAAACCTAATTTTATACCTAAAGCAACTGGGAAAAAAACAACAACAACAACAACAAAAGCAAAGTTAATAGGGAAAAGAAGCCATAAAGATAAGGGCAGAAATAAGTAAAAAAGAAAGAAGGAAATGATACTAAAGATTCAGTTCAGATCAGTTCAGTTCAGTCACTTAGTCATATCCGACTCTTTGTGACCCCATGAATCACAGCATGCCAGGCCTCCCTGTCCATCACCAACCCCCAGAGTTCACTCAGACTCACATCCATCGAGTCAGTGATGCCATCCAGCCATCTTATTCTCTGTCATCCCCTTCTCCTCCTGCCCCCAATCCCTCCCAGCACCAGAGTCTTTTCCAATGAGTCAACTCTTCACATGAGGTGGCCAAAGTACTGGAGTTTCAGCTTTAGCATCATTCCTTCCAAAGAAATCCCAGGGCTGATCTCCTTCAGAATGGACTGGTTGGATCTCCTTGCAGTCCAAGGGACTCTCAAGAGTCTTCTCCAACACCACAGTTCAAAAGCATCAGTTCTTCTGCGCTCAGCTTTCTTCACAGTCCAACTCTCACATCCATACATGACCACTGGAAAAACCATAGTCTTGACTAGAAGGACCTTTATTGGCAAAGTAACGTCTCTGCTTTTCAATATTCTATATAGGTTGGTCATAACTTTTCTTTCAAGAGGTAAGCGTCTTTTAATTTCATGGCTGCAGTCACCATCTGTAGTCATTTTGGAGACCCCCAAAATAAAGTCTGACACTGTTTCCACTGTTTCCCCATCTATTTCCCATGAAGTGATGGGACCAGTTATCATGATCTTCGTTTTCTGAATGTTTAGTTTTAAGCCAACTTTTTCACTCTCCTCTTTCACTTTCATCAACAGCCTTTTTAGTTCCTCTTCACTTTCTGCCATAAGGGTGGTGTCATATGCATATCTGAGCTTATCGATATTTCTCCTGGCAATCTTGATTCCAGTGTGTGCTTCTTCCAGCACCACATTTCTCATGATGTACTCTGCATATAAGTTAAATAAGCAGGGTTTCAAAATTATTGCACCTTCTACTCTACAAAATGGATTCTAATGAGAATAATATAAGGCATGAAACAGTGTTTTAAGACAAATTCAGAAGGAAGAGCTGAACATTTTTAATTGAGGATAATAAGTAAAACACTGTAAATGATGACGTTTAATTTGGAGTATTGAAAGCTTATGGGAATTTTACAGGTGGACATAAAAAGGCAGGGACTTTAAATATGAACAAAAGCTTGCAGAACGAAAATCATGAAACATATTTTAATGATTAAGAATGGTCCAGATTAATGGACCTCAAGCATGACAGTACTGCTATGATGTTTGGAAATGAATAAGGGCAACTTTGAGTGTTTCAAAATAGAGAGTGCTCTGCAATGCATACAACAATCTTGCAAAATTAAAAATTACACTGAAAATACCAAAACGGTCTTCATTAAAATTTATGCATGCAGTATGTGTAGAAAAAGTAACAGGAGATAAGCCATGGTAGAAAATGCTAGTGCTTACCAATCCTTCTAGTTATTTTTTTCTGGATACATAGGAAGATTGAATCTCCTTAGGTGCAGACAGTGAAACATAAGGGTCATGAGTTATTTGCAGGCAGAATTATTTTCAAGCAGGAATATATTTCTGGTCTGTCTTCCCCTGCTGACTTAAACCCAGAGAGATAATAATAAAAATATTGTGCTAAAAATTAAGCTTCTTGTATGACTAAGCCATCACAGGCAGTACAGTTATTCTGAAAAGATGGCTGAGACCTCATGAGCTCTTGTAATAATACTTTTGGTACTTTAAGCCATTGAGATTTTGTTATTGTTTGTCATAACCTAACTTATAGAAACTAATACTAAGTTTATCTAGATGAATTAAAAATAGTTTACAAAGGTATTTGACTATTAAAACATAGATTTGGACATGGCTCTGAAAGCCCTTCAAATGTAGGATGTTCACCAATGTTCAGAGTACTGGCAGCATGACTGGATTATACATGTAACCAGACAATTTAAATTTTTTGAAGGAAATAATTCATCACCAGATGTGAAGTTCTGATATTAAAAAAAAAAAATTGTCATTTCTTTTCTTTTTTTTTTTTTTAGATTTTTTTTGATGTGGACCATTTTTAAAGTCTTCATTGAATCTGTTACAGGATTGCTTCTGTTTTACATTTTTTAGTTTTTTGGCCCCAGGCATGTGGGATCTTAAATTCCTGACAGGGATTGAACCCTCAGCCCCTGAATTGGAAGGTGAAGTTTTAACCACTGGACCGCCAGGGAAGTCCTTTGTCATTTCTTTTTAGTCATAGGGCATGCAAATCATCAGAAAAATTATTAGATATGTCTGCTGTTGTTGTTGTTCAGTCACTAAGTCGTGACTTAACAATTCATTACTATCATAACATTTATATAAAGAGGAAGCCTAAGTTCCTCTTATGAAGTTGTTCATTTTAATAACAAACATATAGATTCTAATAGTCTGGCTTTCTACAGAAATGGAAGACCAGCCCAAGAAACATCACAGTTCTCATCTGCTCAGATATAGCTTCCCTAGCTCTGTATGAATTTAGACTAAAACCATTTTAAGGCAAAATGGCAACATTTACTAAGGGACTATGCAATATTTTTTATTTTTCAATTGAAGTAATTTCACTCTGGGGAATCTAGCCCAAGAAAGTTATACCAAATATAAACAAACCTTAAACACAAAACTATGCAATACAACAGCATTTATAAGAAAAGACCATAAATAAGTTATTTTTCTTGCAATAGAACTTTATTGAAGTAGATTTCAGTACAACCATATTACAAAATATTTTATTAATAGTATATAAATGTTTTAATATAATGCTAATATTTTAATTAAATATTGTCATGTTTATTTTTATAAAATAAAAATAAAAGCTAATATAGTACACACAGTATATACAACACTATGCTAATTAGATTTATTTGAAGAAAATAGAAGTATACCAAAACTGCTAAATCACTATCTTGGAGTGGTAGAATTATGAGTCTTCTTTTCCTTTTAGGATTTTATACACTTTGAAAAATTTCTATTAAATATGATTCATTTTAAAATCAAAATATAAATATCCTAAATTCTGCATGAGCTTCAACCCAGAACAACAATAAGGAACGGAGATAAGAGGTTTGTAGATTGGTTTTACTAGTCTTATAAGAAAATGAAAAGTAGATGGGAAAAATAAAGATCAGGCAATGTGATTTTTTTCTGTTTTATATGGTTTAGTTGTTCAGTCATGTCTGACTCTTTGTGATCCCATGGACTGTAGCCTGCCAGGCTCTATCGGATTTCCCAGGCAAATTTACTGGGATGGGTTGCCATTTCCTTCTCCAGGGGATCTACCCCACCCAGGGATTGAACCTGGGTCTTCTGCATTGCATGCAGATTCTTTACTGACTGATCCACCAGGGAAAGCCTATTATATATAATTACACTTAATTTATTGATTTATATTGAGTGTTTTCCTTTCCTGGTATTTGGTGTTAAATTCATTTCGCATAAAACTTGTGATGGTATATTGTTGATATTTTCAATTTTTTTATTTAGCAGAATGAAAATACAACTGTGTGAAATAGACATTGAAATAATTTCTAGAGTGAGATTATACATCTCTGGTATAATTATATGTCTCTGGTACAGTTTAAGCCTGTATTTTGATCTTTCTCCATTCAGACCTTGTATGTAGCTGCTTGTATGAGACTAATTCTGACTATAAGCATTGGAAAATAAAATCTATTTTTCAAGTAGGGCATACAATAGTATTACAGATTAAAAAAAAAAAAAGAAGAAGAAGAAGGTGAGTTTCCTACACTCCTGTTTTCATGCTCCCCACCACTTCCAAAAAAGCATCTGTTTCATTGAGGCCAGAAGCCTGGGAATTGTGATAGGCAATAATAAAATGAGGAAAGAACTATGTTTAAACAGTCAGCACTCTAATGCAATAACCACCTATTTTCTGGCAGCTTTTGAGTTAGAGGGGTTCAGTCTGTCCTACCAGAGAAGGCAATGGCACCCCACTCCAGTACTCTTGCTTGGAAAATCCCCTGGATGGAGGAGCCTGTTAGGCTGCAATCCATGGGGTCGCTAAGAGTCGGACACGACTGAGCGACTTCACTTTCACTTTTCACTTTTCACTTTCATGCATTGGAGAAGGAAATGGCAACCCACTCCAGTGTTCTTGCCTGGAGAATCCCAGGGACAGGGAAGCCTGGTGGGCTGCCGTCTATGGGGTCGCACAGAGTCGGACACGACTGAAGTGACTTAGCATAGCATAGTCTGTCCATAGTCTGTCCTACTCATCCCTCATCCTAACATATATAGGTGGAAGCTGCCACTGGAACTATGATCTCTGCTGCTGTTCTCCTCATAGCTTGCTAAAGGCCTCTTCATGCTTTTTACATGGTGTCTTGTTCCCTTTAGGCTGCTAAATTTTATATATATATATATATATATATATATATATATATATATATATATCTCATAGACTGTGTGGCTTAAACAACAAACATTAATTTCTTATAGATTTGAAGGCTGAGAAATACAAGATCAAAGTCCTGGTAGAGTCAGTGTCTGGTGAATGCCCTTGTTCTGATTCATAGGAATTCATCTTCTTGTTGTGTCCTCATATGGCAGAAGGGGCAAGAGAGCTTTCTGTCTCTTTTATAATGGTATTAATTCTATTCATGAGGGCTTAACCTTCATAACTTAATCAGCTCCTGAATATCTCACTTCTTAATACCTTTACATTGGAATTAGGTTTTCAATGTATGAATTTTATTTAGATGAAGCACACACTCAATCCATAAAATTTGACTTTTGCTTGTGTCTTCCTGGCCCTATTCTGAAAAGGAGCCTTACAGATCAGTCTCTGGTGAACCAGTTAGTAAGACTATGTATACATGCCCTTGACTTGTCACCTCAGGTTTCTAGATCTGCTGACCAAGGAACCAGGGGCAATCTTAGGTAACAACAGTGGTTGTGGCATCTGGAAGAAAGTTAGGGACTCAAGTTACTTGGTTTCTTCCCTTATGGGACATAACCACTCTCCATTTTACTTATTTATATTTTCTGTATTGACCTTAGTAGAAAACAATGCAAAAAAAAAAAAAAAAAGAATTGAAAAATGTTTTTGTGTTATCCTATGGCAGATGAAACATTATGCTTGGTTATTTTGGCAAAAGGCAACCGGTCATCCTCTGTTTGAAAGAAATCAACACAAGCAAAATACACATAAATGACATGGGCTATATACAGTAATTCTAGCAAACCCAATACTCTGTGGTTGTTGGTTCCAGAAAGAACCAGCATAGAGGCTGCTATTATCGGTCTGAAATATGAGAAAGATGGACTGGGCCACCACCCTTTAATTGCTCTTTTCCTGCAATAGAAATGGAGGCTTTACAGAAAAGGGGTATTTCTTTGATTAATGAAGATAAAATACCCCTCCTGTGGTCATAAAATTATTTTCATGGAACTCACACCTATTTTAGACCCTTCTTCTATGTCTGCTAGTTCTTGCTATCTTAATATAGCAAGAAATAAAGTTTTCTGTATATTTTCACCAAGTTCTGGATTGGAGACATTCAAAACATTGCATTATATACAGTGCTATATTTAAAATGCATAACCAGCAAGGACGTACTGAATAGCATAGGGAACATTGTTGAATATTATGTAACAACCTAAGATGGAAAATAATTTGAAAAATTATATATATATATATATATACACATACATACATACATACGTACATACATATATATGCTGCCAAGTTGCTTCAGTCATGTCCGACTCTGTGCGACCCCATGGACTGCAGCCTACCAGGCTTCTCTGTCCATGGGATTCTCCAGGCAAGAACACTGGAGTGGGTTGCCATTTCCTTCTCCAGTGCATGAAAGTGGAAAGTGAAAGTGAAGTCACTCAGTCGTGTCTGACTCTTAGTGACCCCATGGACTGCAGCCTACCAGGCTCCTCCATCCATGGGATTTTTGGGGCAAAAGTACTGGAGTGGGGTGCCATTGCCTTCTCATCACACACACATATGTATGCATATATATATATATATATATATATATATATATATATATATATATAATTGGATCACTTTGCTGTACATCTGAAATTAACACATTATGCTGGGAACCACCATGGGAGATCCCACCCATGACAAAGGTCATGCGGAGGAGATCTGACAGGCAAAGGCAGATCAGGCCTCAAGGGACCCCCTGAATCTGCTTGAGCATCTACGCCCAAACCAGAATCTGTCTGTCTTACTATTTTGTGCCTTTCACCAACTCTTCTGACATTAACAGGGGGCTAACCCCGACCACCTTTTTCCGGAGAAAGCCAACTTAGGGCTTTAGTTAATAAGTCTCCGGAGCATGAAAGGAATATTTCTATTTTAACCCCTCTGATGGCTTTCTAGCTTGCCTGACAGGTTTATCCATACTCTTGCAATTAACACACATGATTGTTCACAGCTCCCCAACCTTGAAAGGCACGGGGAGCCAAAACATTCTAAAAGTCCTAATGAGCATAGAGTCCTTTAAGGGATGAAAAATTATTAGAATAGATAGTACTGGTAAAGGGCTTCATTATTGGGCCAATGCTTGCTGCCAAGTTCCCATATCCCTTATCCATTGTGCACCTGGGAGTGCATTGGTTAACATAGTTGGAATGTAAGAAAAACAAGTAGCAGCCTTGGAATTAACCATATCAGACCTTTGAGCTAACTGGTTCTTTCTTTGTTGTGACCCACTGCACCTTTGCTCTGTGAGAATGTAATTCTGTTTAGTACTTTCTGAGGCTGGGAGAAATAAAGAAGAAACACTTTAAGGGAAAATAAGTTTTCTGGTTGAGCAGCCTTTATCAAAAAAGGGTCAGAAAATGTCCACAGGCCTCCAAGGCCAGAAGATAATGTACACAACATTGTTTATGAGAAAGGTATGCAGAAAAAATCCTGGTTTTGATAAAGACAAAACAGATGTAATGTTTGGGCTGACTCTGTATGACTTTGCATCTTTCATTTCCCTCTATGTACAAGTTAAGGTATAAACGTTCCTTTTGAAAATAAAGTTATGGGCCTCGCTCACCGAAGCTTGGTCTCCCCGTGCCGTTCTTTTTTTCCTTTTCTCTCCTTTTCTCTCTCTGTTCTTCTTTCAGGATGACTCCTTGGAAAACAGGAGCTTTATTGGATTTCTGTGTTAATCAAGGAAGATCAAGCCCTGCTCTCTGCTTTGAGATCCTTCCACCTAGGCCGTCATCCTGAGGGTACCCCTGGATCCTGCTGGGGCTGGACCCTGACAACATTATTCATCAATTATTTGTTGTCTTAGTCACTAAGTAGTATCTGATGCTTATGTGACTTGTTGGATTGTGTGGCCCACCAGGCTCTGTCCATGGGATTTCCCAAGCAGGAATACTGGAACGGATTGCCAATTTCTTTTCCAGGGCATCTTCCCAGCTCAGGGATCAAACCCACGTCTGCTGCATTGGCAGGTTGATTGTTTTCCACTGAGCCACCAAGGACATTATACTCCAATATAAAATAAAATGTTGAACAACAAGAGCAACAACAACAACAAAAAAACCTTGCATCATGTATATTTGTGAACAGAATATCTGACTTTTACATCATTTAACCCCTATTTCTGTGTCACTGCCACTCAGACAATGAGTATGTTGGCAAGAGGCATTAAAAAAAAAAAAAGTTTATTTGACTGAGACTGGCCACTCCAGCAACTGTGGCTCTCTGTTGCAGGCTAGAGAAGCAAACTGTCCTTTTGGTAAAGAAGCTTTCTTAATATTAAGAACTTTTTATCCATGTGTATGGTTTATTTATTTTGAACATTTGAAATCATTCATATTAATTTTCTCCACCACAACTCTTATAAACTAACTCTACAAAAGATAGACCATTCAAAGTACCAAAGTCCAAGAACTGCTTTTCTCCTTCTAGTGGCTACAGGGAAAATTGTAAAAAGCTCCAAAATACCTTCATCTGTAGGAAGTGGGCATCTAGGAATATTATTATGTAAAGGGTTAGTAATCACTAAAGGAGACTTTAAGGATATAGCTATGCAAACAAACAAACAAACAAAAAAATGAATCGGTTTGTAGATTGGAAAAATGTAGATCACTCATTTGCAGGGACCAAAAACTTGAGTTTTATTTAATGGTCTATATTTCTTGACTGAAATAGAACATGCTATTGCCTCTTAGGTGACTACAGAGTCTAGTTTCTTATTTCCCATAATAGAATGATGCTATGAGTCTTCTTACATTATTTCTCATTCACCTTCTCCTAAACAATCTCTTCTCCTTTTCCCAGTCTTGACTACATCTATGTATTTGTAAAGGTCCAGTTGATCCTGGTCTACACTTCCAACTTCTTATCATCCTTTTCAAATTTTCTTCCTTTAGCTCACTATGGCTCACGATTTCTATGTTCCTTCATGGATGCTATAATGAATTGTCTATATGCAAATATGTTTTAACTATCTAATGAAATTATAAGTTCATTAAGGGTAGAGGTTCTTTTAAAGTTTTCATGTCACCATACAAAACTCATAATTAAAATAGAGAGCCCAGAAACAAATCTTCACATATATGGTAAATTGATTTTCAAGAATGTTAAAAGGACATTCAATGGGGACAGACAGGGCAGTCTTTGCAAAAAATGGTGCTGGAGAAGTTGGATATATAAATCAAAAAAAAATAAATAAATAAAATTGGGCCCTTATCTTATATAATATATGAAAATCAACTCAGAATGGATCAGTGACCTACATTTTAGTTAAAATAATAAAAATACTAGAAGAAAACATAGGGAACATTTTAATAAGATTGGGTTTAACAATGATTTTTTTGATATGACAGCAAAAGTATAGGAAACAAAAGAAAAAAAATAACAAATTAGACTTCATTGCAGTTGTACCTTTATTCATCTGGGTACACAATCAATAGAATGAAAATGTAAACCACAGAATGGGTAAAAAATCATTTGTAAATTATATATATGGAAGCCCATTCATGGATCACAGCCTTGTCATGGTGAAGGGGCTTGTGAAATTCAATGAATCATACTTTGTGTGGCTGTGCAAGATGGACAGGTAATAGTGGTGAGTTCTGGCAAAATGTGGCCCACCAGAGGAGAGAATGGCAAACCACTTCAGTATTCATTCTGTGAGAACCCCAAGGACAGTATGAAAAGGCAAAAAGAAATGACACCTGAAGATAATCCTCCCAGGTCAAAAGGTGTCCAGCATACTACTGAGGAAGAGCAGAGGACAATTATTAAGAGCTCCAGAAAGAATGAAGTGGCTGGGACAATGTGGAAATGGAGCTCAGTTTTGAATGTGTCTGGTGGTAAAAGTAAATTTCAAAGGTATAAAAAACAATACTGCATAGGAACCTGGAATGTTAAGTCAACAAATCAAGGTAAATTGGATACAGTCAAACAGGAGATGGCAAGAGTGAACATTAACATCTTAGGAATCAATGAAATGAATAGGAATAGGTGAATTTAATTCTGATGACCATTATATATACTACTGCGGGCAAGAATCCCTTAGAAGAAATGGAGTAGTCCTCATAGTCAACAAAAAAGTCTCAAGTGCAGTATTTGGATGCAATCTCAAAAATGACAGAATGATATCTGTTAATTTCCAAGGTAAAGCATTCAGCATCATAGTAATTGAGGTCTATAGCCCAACCATTAATGCCAAAGAAGCAGAAGTTAAAAGGTTCTATGAAGACCTACAAGATCTAGAACAAACAACAAAAATGATGTCCTTTTCATTATAGGGAACCAGAATGCAAAAGTAGGAAGTCAAGAAATACCTGGATTAACACGCAAATTTGGCCTTGGAGTACAAAATGAAGCAGGGCAAAGGATAACAGAGTTTTGCCAAGAGAACATACTGATAAAAGCAAACACTATCTTCCAACAACACAAGAGACAGCTCTACAGATGGACATCTCCAGATGATCAATAGTGAAATCAAATTTCTTATATCATTGCAGCTGAAGTTGGAGAAGCTTTTTTGTTATTCTTCATTCATTCAGTCATGTCTGACTCTTGTGACCCCATAGATTGCAGCACTCCAGGCTTCTCTGTCCTTCACCATCTCCTGGAGCTTGTGCAAACTCACATCCATTGAATCAATGATGTTGTCCAACCATCTCATCCTCTGTTGCCCCCTTCTCCAACTGCCTTCTATCTTCCCCAGCATCAAGGTCATTTTCAGTGAATCAGCTATTCACATAAGGTGGCCAAAGTGTTGAAATTTCAGCTTCAGCATCAGTCCTTCCAATGAATATTCAGGGTTGATTTCCTTTAGGATTGAATGGTTTGATCTCTTTGCAGTCCGAGGGACTCTCAAGAGTCTTTTCCAATATCACAGTTCAAAAGCATCAACTTTTCAGTGCTCAGCCTTCTTTATGGTCCAACTCTCACATTTATACATGGCTACTGGAAAAACCAAAGCATTGACTATAGGAACTTTTCCCAAAAAGTATTGTCTCTGCTTTTTAATATGCTGTCTAGGTTGGTCATAACTTTCCTTCCAAGGAGTAAGCATCTTTTAATTCCATGGCTGCAGTCACCATCAGCAGTGATTTTGGAGCCCAGAAACATAGTCTTTCACTATTACCATTTTTTTCCCATCTATATGCCATGACGTGTTGGGAAGAGAAGCCATGATCTTCGTTTTTTGAGTGCTGAGTTTTAAGACAGCTTTTTCACTCTCCTCTTTCATCTTCATTAAGAGGGTCTTCAGTTCCTCTTCACGTTCTGCCATAACAGTGCTGTTATCTGTATATCTGAGGTTATTAACATTTCTTCTGAAAATCTTGATTTCAGCTTGAGCTTCATTTAACCCGGCATTTTGCATGATGCAATCTGCATATAAGTTAAATTAAAAGGGTGACAATATACAGATTTAAGCCACTCCTTTCCCAATTTTGAACCATTTGTTGTTCCATAGAGAAGCTCTATACAGTCAGCAAAAACAAGATCTGAAGCCGACTGTGTCTCAAATCATGAGCTTTTTATTGCAAAATTCAGACTTAAATTGAAGAAAATAGGGAAAACCACTAGGCCATTCAGGTATGATATAAATCAAATACCTTATTATTATATAGTGAGGGTGATGAATAGATTCAAGGGATGAGATCTAGTAGGCATTGTCTGAAGAACTATGGACAGAAGTTAGTAACATTGTGAGGTGGCAGTGACGAAAACCATCCCAAATTAAAAAGAAGGCAAAGTGGTTGTCTGAAGAGGTTTTACAAATAACTGAGGAAAGAAGAGAAGCAAAAGGCAAGGGATAAAGTAAAAGATGTATTCAAGTGAATTCTAAGTTCTAGAGAATAGCAAGGAGAGATAAGCTGCCTTCTTCAATGAACAATGCAAAGAAGTAGAGAAAAACAGTAGAATGGGAAAGACTAGAGATCTCTTCAATAAATTCAAGAGATACATCCCAAGATATCAGAAGAATAAGACAGGGAGACCACTTTCTCCCCCATAAATACATCAAATCCCTTCTGCATGTGGAATAATTCCCACAGAACAACTTCTGGATGATGGTGGAAGGCACCAAATACTGAGAAAGGCAAACCAATCTCTTCAGAATGAGGTAGGGCTAAAGATAAATTAAAAAAAAAAAAAGAGAGAGAGAGAGAGAGAGACAAAGGATTTTGGGACAGGAACCTGTGCCCTGGGGAGGGATTCGTGAAGGAGGAAAAGTTTCCAAGCTCTCAGAAACCCTCTCACAGGCAGAGATGGGGGGAGCTTCAGAACTTCAGAGGGGAAGAAGCAGAAACAGGTGCTTAGATAACAAAACAGAGATAATTCACTACAGAGATCATCACTGAACAGCACTTCCCAGCCAAGAAGCAGCTTACATAGCTGCATTGCAGACAGTTGGGGCTGGGTGCTCTGGCTCAGGCTTCAGAGGTCAGAACCCAGGGTGAGGGGCAGGATTCACTAGTGTGAAGATACTCTTAGGGAGCTAGTACGACACAGCTGAGGGTGTCCCAGAAAAAGCCTGTGACTGACAGAGAGACAAGAGATTATTGCCGCAGGAATGGTCTAGTAGTATTCATTTTAACTTAAGGGTTTGTTTTGTTCTCTTTTTTGACACCTGTTTTTATTTGTGGGGGAGGGGTATTAACGTTATCTTTATTGTTTTTTCTGTTCTCTTTCTGTTCTCAGGAGAGATGGATTCACTATTCGCTGAGAATTCCCCCTTACCCAGCTCTCCCCACAGCTGAAACCACTAACCCACCTGTGTGATGTTAGCCCCACGCCAATCTTTAGATTCTAGAAGGTTCAAAATTCTAGAACAAGTCCATCTTTTCTTTCTCCCTTCTTTTCTATTTGTGTGTGAGTTTCTTTGGGTGTTCTTGTCTGCCTATTGTTGCTTTCACCATCAGTCTTAGGGATTTATCTTCTTTGCTGTGTGGCCTGTGAAATATTAATTCTATGGTAATGGGTCAGGCCTGAACCCCCGAGGTGGGAGATCCGAGTCAAGGACGTTGGACCACCAGATAACTCCTGACCCCATGGAATATGATTTGGTAAGAGCTCTACCAAAGGGCTCCATCTCAACACAGAGGCCAAGCCCCACTCAAAGGACAAGATGCCCCAGTGCTAGATATCTCCCTCCATATCTTTAGCAAAACAGGAAAACAAACATGCTCATTAGTAGAAAGGCTGCCCAAAGCCATACCAAGCCCACAGACAGTCCCAAAACACACTACTGTTCATGGCACTACCCTTCAGAGAAACAAGATCCAGCTCTGTCTACCAGAAACGAGGTACAAGTTACCCCAACAAGAAAACATTCTGTCAAACCCTGCCCACAGTGGGCAGACTCCACAATTATCCTAGACTGCAGAAAGGTGACCCCAAACACAATAAATTAAACAAAATGAGAAGACAGATAAACATGCAGCAGTTGAAGGAACACTGTAAAAAGCAATAAGACTAAACAAATGAAGGGGAAATAGGCAGTCTACATGAAAAATAATTCAGAGTAATGATTATAAAGATGATCCAAAATCTCAGAAATGAAATGGAGGTGCAAATAAATAGACTGGAGACATGGATCAAGAAGATACCCCAATGTTCATTGCAGCACTGTTTATAATAGCCAGGACATGGAAGCAACCTAGGTGTTCATCAGCAGATGAATGGATAAGAAAGCTGTGGTACATATACACAATGTAGTATTACTCAGCCATTAAAAAGAATACATTTGAATCTGTTCTAATGAGGTGGATGAAACTGGAGCCTATTATACACAGTAAAGTAAGCCAGAAAGAAAAACACCAATACAGTATACTAACGCATATATATATGGAATTTAGAAAGATGATAATGATAACCCTGTATGTGAGACAGCAAAAGAGACACAGATGTATAGAACAGTCTTTTGGACTCTGTGGGAAAGGGAGAGAGCTGGATGATTTGGGAGAATGGCACTGAAACATGTATAATATCATATATGAAACGAATTGCCAGTCTAGGTTTGATGCATGATACAGGATGCTTGGGAATGGTGCACTGGGATGACCCAGAGGGATAGTATGGGGAGGGAGGTGGGAGGGGGGTTCAGGATGGGGAACACATGTACACCTGTGGTGGATTCATGTTGATCTATGGCAAACCCAAAACAATATTGTAAAGTAGATAGCCTCCCATTAAAATAAATGAATTTATATTTGGATGCATGTTGATGTATGGCAAAACCAATACAATACTGTAAAGTAAAAAATAAATAAATAAAAATAAAAAAAAATAAAAAAAGACTTAAGAACCTAGAAAAAAATAAAGAATAGATAATCAGTACTGAACAACATGATAAATGAGATTAAAAATACACTAAAGGAAATCAATAGCAGAATAACTGAGGCAGAAGAGTAGATAAATGAGAAGGACAATCGAAAGGTGGAAATAACTGAGTGAAAGTATACAGCCCATGGAATTCTCCAGGCCAGAATACTGGAATGGGTAGCCTTTCCCTTCTCCAGGAGATCTTCCCAACCCTGGAATTGAACCTGGTCTCCTGTATTGCAGGCAGATTCTTTACCAACCAAGCTATCAGGGAAGCCAGAAATAACTGAAGCAGAGAAGAATGAAGAAAAAAATAAAAAGAATTTAGGACAGTCTAAGAGACCTCTGGTACAACATTAAGTGTACCAATATTCAAATTGTACTAACATTCAAATTATTTCCCAGGAGAAGAAGAAGAAAAGAAAGGGTATGAGAAAATGTCTGAGAAGATTGTAGTCAAAAGTTTCCTTAACAGAGGAAAGAAAATAGCCACCCAAATCCAGGAAGCTTAGAGTGTCCCATAGAGGATAAACTTAGAGAAATATGCCAAGAAACATTAACCAAACTAATAACAATTTAACATAAAGAACAAAAATTAAAAGCAGCAAATAACATACAAGCGGATCCTCTTAAGACTAACAGCTGATCATTCATTAGAAACTCTGCAGGTCAGAAGTGATGAAAGTAACAGTCTCCAACCCTAATACAGTATCCAGCAAGGATTGCATTCAGACTTGATGGAGGAATTAAAAGTTTTATAGATAAGCAAAGGTTAAGAGAATCCATCACCACCAAACAGCTTTACAACAAATGCTAAATGAACTTCTCTAGAAAGGAAATAGAAAAGAAAGAAAATGCCTACAAAAGCTAAACCCCAAACAATAAATAAATGATAATAGGATCATACATACCAATAATTACCTTAAATGTAAATAGACTAAATAAACCAACCAAAAGACACAGATTAGAGGAATGGATACAAAAACAAGATCGATATACACGCTGTCTACAAGAGACCCACCTCAGACCTAGAGAAACATATAGACTGAAAGTAAGAGGCTGATAAAAGCTATTCTGTGCAAATGGAAATCAAAAGAAAGAGAATATCAGATAAAACAGACTTTAAAATAATAAATATACTACCCAAAGCAATGTACAGATTCAATGCAATCCTTATTAAACAACCAATGGCAATTGTCACAGAATTAGAACAAAAATTTTCACAATTTGGGGTCACATAAGACCCCAAATAGCCAAAATAATCTAGAGAAAGAAGAATCGAGCTGGAGGAATCAAGCTTACTGACTTCAAGCTATACTACAAAGCTATAGTCACCAAGATATCATGGTACTGGCACAAAAACTGAAATACAGATCAATGGAACGAGATAGAAAGCCCAGAAATAAATGCATGCAACTATGAGCATTTATTTTGACAAAAGAGACAAGTATATATAATGGAGAAAAGATAGTCTTTTTAATAAGTGGTGCTGGTAAAATTGTACAGCTACATGTCAAAAAAAAATGAAACTAGAACACTTCCCAACATCATACATGAAAATAAGCTCAAAATTAATTAAAGATTTAAATGTAGGAATAGAAACTATGAAATTGTTAGAGGAAACCATAGGCAGACATCTCTTTGACATAAATCACAGCAAGATCTTCTATAAAGGGTCTATGGGGAACTACAATCAAGGGGAAAAGACAACCATTAGAAGGGGAGAAAGTAATAGCAAATGAAACAACTGACAAAGGATTCATATTCAAAACATACAAGCAGCTCATGCAGCTCAATACCAGCAAAAAATAAAATAAAAAAGTGGTTAGTTAACCTAAACAGACATTTCTCCAAAGAAGACATAGAGAGGGCTAATACATACACAAAAAGATGCTCAGTGTTGCTCATTATTAGAGAAATGCAAATCAAAACTACAATTAGGTATCACTTCACACCAGTTAGAATGGCCATCATAAAAAAATCTACAATCAATAAATGCTGGAGAGGGTGTGGAGAAAAAGGAATCTTCTTGTAATGTTTGTGGGAATGTAAATTAATACAGCCACTATGGAGAACAGTATGAAGATTTCTTAAAAATTAGGAATAACTGTACCATATGACCCAACAATTATACTTCTTGGCATATACGCTGAAGAACCCGTAATTGAAAAAGACAGTTCATCACAGTACTATTTACAATCAGATCAGATCAGATCAGTCGCTCAGTCATGTCCGACTCTTTGCGACCCCATGAATCCCAGCACTCCAGGCCTCTCTGTCCATCACCAACTCCCAGAGTTCACTCAGACTCACGTCCATCGTGTCAGAGATGCCATCCAGCCATCTCATCCTCTCTTGTCCCCTTCTCCTCCTGCCCCCAATCCCTCCCAGTATCAGAGTCTTTTCCAATGAGTCAACTCTTCACATGAAGTGGCCAAAGTACTGCAGTTTCAGCTTTAGCATCATTCCTTCCAAAGAAATCCCAGGGCTGATCTCTTTCAGAATGGACTGGTTGGATCGCCTTGCAGTCCAAGGGACTCTCAAGAGTCTTCTCCAACACCACAGTTCAAAAGCATCAATTCTTCGGCGTTCAGCCTTCTTAACAGTCCAACTCTCACATCCATACATGACCACAGGAAAAACCAGGACATAAAGGTAATTTAGATGTCCATTGACTGATGAATGGATTAAAAAACAGTCATGTACATACATACAATGGAATATTACTCAGCTGTAAAAAGAAACACATTTGAGTCAGTTCTAATGAGGTAGATGAACCTAGAGACTATTATACAAAGTGGAGTAAGTCAGAAAGAGAAAAAACTAATATTATATATTAACACATATAAATGGAATCTAGACAGATGGTACTTATGAACCTATTTGCAGGGCAGCAATGGAGACACAGACATAGGGAACAGATTTGTGGACATACTGGGGGAAGGAGAGGGTGGAATCAATAGAGAGAGCAGCATTGAAACATAAACATTACTATATGTAAAATTAGATACCCAGTGGGAATTTGCTGTACAATGCAGTGAGCTCAATTCCAATGCTCTGAGACAACCTAGAGGAGTGGGATGGGGTGTGAGGTGGAAAAGAGGCTCAAGAGGAAATGGACATATGTATACCTATGCCTGATCATGCTGTTGTATGTCAAACTCGAACACAATATTGTACAGCAATTATCCTCCAATTAAAAATAAATAAATTAGAAGCTGTAAAAATTATATAATCTAAAGGGTGTTAATATCCAGAATGTAGAAATAATTCCTACAACTCAATAACAGCAGCAATAAGAAAACAATATAATCTAAAATGTGCAAATTATTTAAATAAGCATTTCTGCAGAAAAGATACACAAATAGCTATTAATTGCATGGGAATCTGCTCAATATCATTGTTCTTGAGTGAATTGAAAGTCAAAACCACAGTAACACTTCACACCTACTATGATAGATGCAATTAATAAAATGGAACATAGTGTTTCCATGGGTATGCAATAACTGGATCACGTATGTTTTGCTGGTGGGCATCTAAAATGGTATAGCAACTGTGGAAAACAGTTTAAGAATTTCTCAGTAGTATAAGGTAAAACTACTGTATGGCCCAGCAATTTCACTTCCATATTTACATACAAAAATGATTGAAAAACAGAGACTTAAACTAGTACTTATCTGTACTACTGTACAGATATTTGTACACTACTATTCAAAATAATATTACTCACAATAATCAAAATGTGGAAGCAACTCAAATGTACATTGAGGGATAGATAGATTAACAAAATACAGAAAGTGAAGAAGAACTAAAGAGCCTCTTGATGAGGAAGAAAACGGAGAGTGAAAAAATCTGGCTTAAAACTCAACATTCAAAAAACTAAGACCATGGCATCCAGTCCCATTTTTTCATGGCCAATAGAAGGGGGAAAAGTGTATGCATGCCAGACTTTATTTTCTTGGGCTCCAAAATCACTGCAGATGGTGACTGCAGCCATGAAATGAAAATATACTGTCTTCTTTGAAGGAAGGCTATCACAAACCTAGACATATTAAAAAGCAGAGACAGCACTTTGCCAACAAAGGTCCATGCAGTCAAAGCTATGTTTTTTTCCAATAGTCATGTATGTATATGAGAGTTGGACCATAAAGAAGGCTGAGCACTGAAGAATTGATGCTTTTGAATTGTGGTGTTGTAGAAGAATCCTGATAGCCTTTTGAATGCTAGGAGATCAAGCCAGTCAATAATATAGGAAATCAAACCTGAATATTCATTGGAAAGACTGAGGCTGAAGCTCCAATACTTTGCCCGCCTGATGCAAAGACCTGATTTATTGGAAAAGACCCTGATGCTGGGAAAGATTGAAGACAAAAGGAGAAGGGGATGACAGAGGATGAAATGGTTAGATAGCATCACTGACTCAGTGTACATGAATTTGAAAAAATTCTGTGAGATAGTGAAGGACAGGGAGCCTGGCATGCTGCAGTCCATGGGGTTCCAGAGTTGGACACAACTTAGCTACTGAACAACAACAAACTGTGTAGATTCGATGAAATTTTACATATATATATATATATATGAATAAAAATTTTGACATATGCTACAACATGAATGGACCATTAGAATATTCTGCTTTAAGGCAAATATTATATCATTACACTTAATAGGTACACAGAGCAGGCAAATCCATAGATATAAAAATTAAAATGCAGGTGACCAAGGCTGGGAGAAGGAAAAATGGAGAGTTATTATTTAGTAGTTACAGAATTTTTGTGGCAGGCAAAGATGAAAAAGTTTTGGATATAGCTAGTGGTGATGGTTACACATTATCGTGAATGTATTTAATGCCATCAAGTTTTACAGTTACAGATAGTTAAAATTGTATGTATATCTAACCAAAATAAGAAGACATACACTAGCCTAAGCCACAATATTATATCATCATTTATTTGATAAACAGGCAAAATTAGAGGAGATGGACATGCTTTGTTGTCCTAAACTTGGTATATTTGTAGATAGTCTGTGGAACAAGATGGATGTATTTCCATAGCTTTAATCATGGTTCTTCATTTCTCTTTATATTGTGCTTTTAATCCTGCTTCCCCAGTGCTCCTTCCCAGAAGTTATCTTCAGTTCATGAAGGAATATTTCTATTGTAGAATTTTACACTGAATAATTCCTAATAAAACATGCAATCTGATCTTATTTTAAACATTATTAAATTAAGATTAAAAAGGACTAAGGACCTGTCAAGAATTCCACAGTCAATTAGAGTCACAGGTGGGAAAGGAGAGAAATTCACTTAGTGTATATCAATATTAAAATGCATAAAAGTTACTGGCAGCATGGGGATGAAATGACTTGAGTGTGGTTTAAGTTTTATAGTGAGATTTTTATATTTGAACATTTGAGGATAGTTCATACACAGGCTGTAAGCCAGATCATTCAATAACAAAATAAGCATATCCTAGATCCAAATTTATTCAGAATGATGAAGTGCAATAAATATGTATATTTTAGAGAGGAAATTCACATTATTTTGCATGGCTTCTTGTCTTTGAAGTCACAAGCAAAATGTCATCCTTTTAAAGAACAGTTCCTTGGCAACCCTACTAACTATTCCCCATGGCTCTCAACATTTAAAACTCAAAGTTTAATAGTAGTATATTCTATTATCTTCTATTTATTAGTAGTATCTTCTATTTTAATAGTTCATAGTATCTTCCTTATTTGCTTGATAGTACATACCGTACCCAGAACATTAATTTATTTTCTTGCTTATGGTTCTTCTCTCTTTATTGGAACATAAAATTCTCATATACCCTTTTCCACCATTGTATGCCTGGTGCCTAAAATGGTATGCGGTACAGAAAAGGCTTTCAGTAGATTACTGAATGAGCAGATGAAACCAAATGCAGAAGGACAACAGGGTGAAAGCAGACAAGATGGCTAGAGAAAACTCTAGTGAATTTAAGTAGTAGAGTGATGCAGAAAGATCATTGAATAGGACTTTCTGACAATGAAGCAAAACCCTAATGAAATGAGAGCAGTAGAGAAAAGGTTAGACAGCAGGGGGTTGTACTAAATGTGGGTTAAACACACAGAGTGAAGTAGGGTACAATTCAGAGCTTCATGTGGGAGGTCTGTGAGCTGCACTATTCCTAAGCCAAGTGGGAGTTGCCTCTAAATGTTATGCAGCTTTATCTCTGTTTATTCTATAAGCAAAAAATGTTTCTGAAACCCACACCACTTGTTACATATAGACAGAGTCACAATTTAATATTCAGTTAGCTGTGAACTATAATTGATCTCACACCTAAAAAATCTGTTAATTACTACCTGAAAATGATTGAATTTATGTAACAACTTCTTCCAAGACTGAAGAGCTTTCTCCACACTGGAAGTAAAATAAATACTCCCAGTGATGGGTAATGTGTCTTAGTGAAACATCAATCTTCAGGCATCATGGATCTAGGTACTAGATTACTTAAGTTCCCAGCTATCCCACTTGGGTAATCTATAGACAAGCTACCAAATCAGAGGAGCTCACAGTGGTACCCTGGGGACAAATAATGTAACTGTACTTACTCTACTTACTCAAGCTCTGTTAAAGTAAATATGAAAAAAATATGAAGTTTGGGGCTCTAAATTTTGTTTTTCTGTATAAACCTAGCAATTGGCCCCTATTTTGTGTACACGAACGATGACTCTACTTAAAAGGGCTACAAATAAAGTGGCAGAAGTGTATATTTTTTCTCTAAGCACAGTAAAAATTCACTTCTCATTTCCAGGGTCACAAGTTTGGTATATTTTGTACTTTGCTTATTTACCTTGTTGGCACAGTATTACACAAAATGTTGTTTTTATATTTTAGTATGGCAAGATCATGGATTATTCTTTCCTTCTTCTTTATATTCTTTTATTCTTCTTTTAATATTGAAAAATAAAGCAATTCATTTTTTTCCTCGTCTCTTGAAATCAGTCTTCTTTCTCTCCTGCTTGATTTGGATATTCAGCCTCTGAAAACCTTTCTTTTATTTAATCCCAGCCTCCTGTGAAATATCTTTTCATTTTTTACCTTTGTGTTTAAAATCACTCTTACTCTCCACTTAAACTTCATTAAGCTATCATTGGCATTGGTCTCTCAATTTGATGTGTTATAACCAATGGGTGATCTTTCCACATATATAATTACATTTTGCACTTCTTTACTGTACACTCCCCATGCTTCAATTGTAATTATTTAAGTATGGGGTGCATAACCCTTGGGAAAACATTGATTTACCACTGATCACTTTTTTATTATCCCTCTGTCCCTTGCCTCCATTGTCCTGCTGCTGCTGCTAAGTCACTTTAGTTGTGTCCGACTCTGTGCGACCCCATAGACTGCAGCCCACCAGGCTCCCCCGTCCCTGGGATTCTCCAGGCAAGAACACTGGAGTGGGTTGCCATTTCCTTCTCCAATGCATGAAAGTGAAAGTAAAGTCGTTCAGTCCTGTCTGACTCTTCACGACCCCATGGACTGCAGCCTCAGGCTCCTCTGTCCATGGGATTTTCCAGGCAAGACTACTGGAGTGGGTTGCCATTACCTTCTCCATTGTACTAGCCTGCTCAAATTTATCATGCACTTCCAGAAGATGTCTGTGGCTAGCTTTGCTGAATATAACACAGCTCAGTTTTCTATTCCTTTAATTAAGACTCGGATAAGAGAAATGACTGTTTAACTCTTCCACATCTCCCAACAAAGCTAGTCTAAGAAGTGTGGTTTTCTCCAAAACAAATTGAAATTACAATTAACCTTGGGTTTCCCTCTTGGCTCAGATGGTAAAACATCAACCTGCAATGTGGGAGACCTAGGTTTAATCCCTGGATCAGGAAGATTCCCTGGAGAAGGGAATGACTACCTACTCCAGTATTCTTTATTTATTTATTTATTTTAACTGGAGGACAATGACTTCACAATTCCAGAGACAGAAGAACTTGGCAGGCTACAGTCCATGGGGTTGAGACACAAGTGAACAACTAATGTATATAACCTTAAATATTTTTGTTTATATTGAGAGAAATTTTAAAGTCTAAAACATAGACTGTCTAGCTCAATGCTTTTCCCATACAAAAGTACCAAAAGAGAGTAAGGCTTAGTGGTTAAGGGTATAGTCTTACTCTAAACTGCTTAATTAAGAAGCTACTAGTCACATTTGGCAATTTAATTTTAAATTAAAATTGAATAAAATATTATTCATTAGTTGTGTGAGCCACATTTCAATACATTTCAACCACAGATGACAAGAGGTTACCACATGAGATATGGATAGATTATATTTTCATAATCACAGATGCTTCTAGTAGGCTGTATTACATGAAAGTCTAACAGTCGTAGATTTGACACTTATCTTCATTTCAGCTTTATTATTTTGAGCATCACTAAGCCACTATTTCTTGGTTTGTAAATAGTGAATGATTAACAACTAAAAGTTTTATTTTTAAAGTATTATCACAATACCTGACATTAGATATATACTCAAAAAAAGTGTTTGTTATTATTAATATTAGCACAAGTATCAGTTTTCTTTCTCTCACTAACAAATATTAAGAAGTAATAAAACTATAATTTTGTGAATATATTTTAATTGAAATATCAAATTTACATAGTACTTTTGTTGATAATTATGCCTAAGTCAGACACAAATTTTATAGGGGACTTCCACTGGATTCTCAGAAGCATTCTTTCAAGAACCTTTCATATGACCTTAATCTTTTAGGGTAGCTCAGACAGTTAAAAAGTTGTGTATATACATTAGTAAAGAAAAAATGTTCCTGTGGCTAATATTAACACACCAAAAAGTGAAGCAGAAATAGAGCATATTTCCAGTGAATCCAACTCATCAATCCCATTTAATCAGCAAGAATGGATTTAACTATGCTTGTCTGTACTTGTGCATGTGTGTGTACATATATGTTGTGAATTTCACTAAATTTAGAAAAATGACTGCTTCATCAAAAACATATGACAAAGGGACATGAGCAAACCACCCCCCCCCCACCCCCGATTGGTGGCTGTCCAATGTGCTACGTGGGAAGAGCAGAGAAATAGCGCCAGAAAGAATGGAGTGACTGGGCCAAAGAAGGGGAAAAAAAAAAAAAACTCAGTTGTGGATGGGTCTCATGGTAAAAGTAAAGTCCAATGTCGTAAGGAACAAAATTGCATAGGACCCTGGAATGTTGGGTTTCCCTGGTGGCTCAGCTGGTAAAGAATCTGGCTGCAATGTGAGAGACCTGTGTTCCAACACTGGGTTGGGAAGATCCCCTGAAGAAGGGAATGGCTCCCCACTTCAGTATTCTGGCCTGGAAAGGCAGACAAAACTGAGTGACTTTCACTGGAACGTTAAGTCCATGATTCAAGGTAAACTTGAGCAGAAGATGCAAAATTGAAAATTGGCATCTTAGGAATCAGTGAACTAAAATGGACAAGAATGAGTGAATTTAATTAAGATGACCATAATATCAGCTACTATGAGCAATATTTTTTAAAAGAAATGGAGTAGCCCTCATAGTCAACAAAAGAGTCTGAAATGCAGTAATTGGGTGCCATCTCAAAAATGACAGAATGATCTCAGTTCATTTCCAAGACAAACCATTCAACATCACAGTAATTCAAGTCTATAACCCAACCACTAATGCCAAAGATGACGTTGAATGGTTCCATGAAGATTTACAAGATCTTCTAGAACCAACACCAAAAGTGATGTCCTTTTCATCATGGGGAACTGGAATGCTAAATTAGGAAGTCAAGAGACACCGGAATAACAGGAAAATTTGGCCTTAGAGAACAAAATGAATCAGGGCAAAGGCTAACAGTTTTGCCAAGAGAACACACTGGTCATAGCAAACACCTTCTTCCAACAACGCAAAAGACAACACTACATATGGACATCACCAGATGGTCAGTATCAAAATCAGATTGATCATATTCTGTACAGATGAAGATGGAGAAGCTCTATACAGTCAGCAAAAACAAGACCTGATGCTGACAATGGCTCATATCATGAGCCCCTTATTGCAAACTTCAGGCTCATGTTTAAGAAAGTAGGGAAAACAATTAGGCAATTCATGTATGTCCTAAATCAAATCCCCAATGAGTATACAGTGGAAGTGATGAATAGGTTCAAGGGATTAGATCTGATAGACAATTCCTGAAGAACTATGGACAAAGATTCCTAATATAGTACCAAAACCATCCCCAAGAAAAAGAAATGCAAGAAGGCAAAGTGGTTGTCTAAGGAGGCCTTACCAGTAGCTGAGAAAAGAAGAGAAGTGAAATACAAAGGAGAAAGGAAAAGACGTACCTAACTGAATGCAGAGTTCCAGAGAATAGCAAGGACAGATAAGAAAGCATTCTTAAGTGAACAATGCAAATAAATAGAGGAAAACAACAGAATGGGAAAGACTAGAGATATTTTCAAGAAAATTGGAGACACCAAAGGAACATTTCATGTAAAGATGGGAACAATAAAGGACAAACATGGCGATGATTTAACAGAAGCAGAAGAGATTAAGAAGTAGCAAGACTATACAAAAGAACTATACAGAAAAAAAAAAAATAGGTATTGATAATACAAATAACCATGATGGCATAGTCACTCACCTAGAGCCAAACAGGTGGATAGATATCAATTTAGGTATTGACTTTAAAAATTATCTTATGTATGTTACGTCTTCAGCAATTTTATTTTTCTGTCATCTGAGTTGTAAGTTGACAGATCCCAAAGGCTGTATCTGTATTTGACTAATTTTTATAGTGCATCCCATATCGCAGTTTTGAAAGGTTATAAATATGACTTTAGAGATGATTTATTTTTTTTTATGTTGGAAGCATTGATTGTATTCTTCTAAGAGAAATGTTATATTAACATTTTTCATATAAAAAATTGCCATCCATTTCCTCATTTAGCAAAATTACTTTTTGTAATACATACTTCTGTTACATAACTTTTTCCTTTGAATGCACTTTAGTAAATGCAAACAGAAGAAACAAAGAATTTTTTTGCAATATTTGAGCAAAATACTTTAAAAGTATTATCTATTTCATTGCTTTTTTTTTTTGGCTTTTTATTTTTTTAATTTAATTTTATTTTTAAACTTTACAATATTGTATTAGTTTTGCCAAATATCAAAATGAATCCGCCACAGGTATACCTGTGTTCTCCATCCTGAACCCTCCTCCCTCCTCCCTCCCCATACCCTCCCTCTGGGTTGTCCCAGTGCACCAGCCCCAAGCATTCATTGCTTTTTATGCCATTAAATTTTTCTGTTTTGCTTGATTTTTTTTTGCTTGATTTTAAATAATAAATATAATTGTTATTTTTGTGGTTGTTCAGCCATGATGTTGTGTCTGACTCTTTTCAATCCCATGGGTTGCAGCACTCCAGGCTCCCCTGTCCTTCCCAGAATTTGCTCAAATTCATGTTTATTGAGTCAGAGATCCTATCTAACCAGCTAATCCTTTGCCACCTCCTTCTCCTTTGATCTTCAATCTTTCCCAGAATCAGGGTCCTTTCCAATGAGTTGCCAATGAGTTGCCAAAATATAGGAGCTTCAGCATCAGTCCTTCCAATAAATATTCAGGGTTGATTTCCTTTAGGATTGACTGGTATTATCTCCTTACTGTCTAAGGGACTCTCAAGAGTCTTCATAAACACCACAGTTGAAAGCATAAATCCTTCAGCTTTAAGTCTTCTTTATGGTCCAGATCTCACACCCATATATGACTACTGGGAAAAAAATAGCTTTGCCTATGCAGACCTTTGACAGCAAAGCAATGTCTCTGCTTTCTAACATGCTGTCTAGGTTTGTGACAGCTTCCCTCCTAAGGATCAAGCATCTTTTAATTTTGTTGATTCACTCACCATCTACAGTGATTTTGGAACACAAGAAAATAAAACATGGCATTGCTTCCACTTTTTCCCTTCTATTTGCCAGAAAGTGATGGGCCTGGATGCTATGATCTTAGTTTTTTTTGTTTGTTTGTTTGTTTTTTCTTTAATATAAATTTGCTTTTGAACTGTGGTGTTGGAGAATACTCTTGAGAGTCCCTTGGACTGCAAGGAGATCCAACCAGTCCATTCTAAAGGATATCAGTCCTGGGATTTCTTTGGAAGGAATGATGCTAAAGCTGAAACTCCAGTGCTTTGGCCACCTCATGAGAAGAGTTGATTCATTGGAAAAGACTCTGATGATGGGAGGGATAGGGGGCAAGAGGAGAAGGGGGCAACAGAGGATGAGATGGCTGGATGGTATCACTGACTCGATGGACATGAGTCTGAGTGAACTCTGGGAGTTGGTGATGGACAAGGAGGCCTGGTGTGCTGTGATTCATGGGGTCGCAAAGAGTCAGACACAACTGAGCGACTGATCTGATCTGATCTGATTCATTTTAATTGGAGGCTAACTACTTTAAAATATTGTAGTGGTTTTGCCATACATTGCCATGAATCAGCCACGGGTGTACATGTGTACCCCATCCTGAACGACCCTCCCACATCCCTCCCCATCCCATCTCTCTGGGTCATTCCAGTACACCAGCCCCGAGCACCCTGTCCCAGGCATCAAACCTGGACTGGTGATCCATTTCACATATGATAATATTCATGTTTCAATACCATTCTCCCAAATCATCCCACCCTTGCTCTCTCCCACAGAGTCCAAAAGACTGTTCTATACATCTGTGTCTCTTTTGCTGTCTCACATATAGGGATATTGTTCCCATCTTTCTAAATTCCATATATATGCATTAGTATACTGTATTTATGTTTTTCTTTCTGGCTTACTTAACTCTATAATAGTGTCCAGTTTGATCCACCTCATTAGAACTGATTCAAATGTATTCTTTTTAATGGCTGAGTAATATTCCATTGTGCATATGTACCATGGCTTTCTTATCCATTCATCTAATGAGGACATCTAGGTTGCTTCCATGTCCTGGCTACTATAAACAGGGCTGCGATGAACATTGGGGTACACGTGTCTTTTTCAATTCTGGTTTCCTCAGTGTGTATGCCAGCAGTGGAATTGCTGGGTCGTATGGCAGTTCTATTTCCAGTTTTTAAGGAATCTCCACACTGTTCTCCATAGTGGCTGTACTAGTTTGCATTCCCACCAACAGTGTAAGAGGGTTCCATTTTATCCACACCCTTTCCAGCATTTATTGTTTGTAGACTTTTGGATCACACCCATTCTGATGGCATGAAATGGTACCTCATTGTGGTTTTGATTTGCATTTCTTTGATAATGAGTGATGTTGAGCATCTTTTGATGTGTTTGTTAGCCATCTGTATGTTTTCTTTGGAGAATTGTCTGTTTAGTTCTTTGGCCCAATTTTTGATTTGGTCATTTATTTTTCTGGAATTGAGCTACAGGAGTTACTTGTATATTTTTGAGATTAATTATTTATCAGTTGCATCGTTTGCTATTATGTTCTCCCATTCTAAAGGCTGTCTTTTCACCTTGCTCATAGTTTCCTTCGTTGTGCAAAAGCTTTTAATTTTAATTAGATCCCATTTGTTTATTTTTGCTTTTATTTCCAATATTCTGGGTAGTGGGTCATAGAGGATCCTGCTGTGATTTATGTCAGAGAGTGCTTTGCCTATGTTTTCCTCTAGGAGTTTTTATAGTTTTTGGCATTAGGTTTATATCTTTAATTCATGTTGAGTTTATTTTTGCATATGGTGCTAGAAAGTGCTCTAGATTCATTCTTTTACAAGTGACAAGTATTCCCAGCAACACTTGTTAAAGAGATTGTCTTTTCTCCATTGTATATTCTTGCCTCCTTTGGCAAAGATAAGGTGTCCATAGGTGTGTCAATTTATCTCTGGGCTTTCTATTTTTTTTTTTTTTTCCATTGATCTATATTTCTGTCTTTGTGCCAGTACCATACTGTCTTGATGACTGTAGCTTTGTAGTACTGCCTGAAGTCAAGCAGGTTTATCCCTCTAGTTCCATTGTTCTTTCTCAAGATTACCTTGGATATTTGAGGTTTTTTGTCTTTCCATACAAATTGTGAAATTATTTGTTCTAGTTCTCTGAAAAATACCATTGGTAACTTGATAGGGATTGCATTGAATCCATAGAATGCTTTGGGTAGTATACTCATTTTCACTATATTGATTCTTTCAGTCCATGAATATGGTATATTTTTCCGTCTCTTTGTGTCCTCTTCAATTCCTTTCATCAGTGTTCTATAATTTCCTATATAGAGGGCTTTTGTTTCCGTAGGTAGATATATTCCTCAGTTCAGTTCAGTTAGTCAGTCATGTCCGACTCTTCGTGACCCCATGAATTGCAGCACGCCAGGCCTCCCTGTCCATCACCGACTCCCAGAGTTCACTCAAACTCATGTCCATCGAGTCGGTGATGCCATCCAGCCATCTCATACTCTGTCGTCCCCTTCTCCTCCTTCCCCCAATCCCTCCCAGCATCAGAGTCTTTTCCAATGAGTCAACTCTTCACATGAGGTGGCCAAAGTACTGGAGTTTCAGCTTTAGCATCATTCCTTCCAAAGAAATCCCAGGGCTGATCTCCTTCAGAATGGACTGGTTGCATCTCCTTGCAGTCCAAGGGACTCTCAAGAGTATTCTCCAACACCACAGTTCAAAAGCATCAGTTCTTTGGTGCTCAGCTTTCTTCACAGTCCAACTCTCACATCCATACATGACTAATGGAAAAACCATCGCCTTGACTAGATGGACCTTTGTTGGCAAAATAATGTCTCTGCTTTTGAATATGTATTTAATTATTTTCTTTGCAATGTTGAATGGAAATGTTTCCTTAATTTCTCGTTCTGTTTTCTCATTGCTAGTGTATAGGAATGCAAGGGATTTCTGTGTGTTAATTTTATATCCTCCAACTTTAGTATATTCATTGATTAGCTGCAGTAATTTTCTTGTGGAGTCTTTACGGTTTTCTATGTAGAGGATCGTGTCATCTGCAAAGAGTGAGAGTTTTACTTCTTCTTTTCCAATCTGGATTCCTTTTATTTCGTTTTCTGCTCTGATTTCTGTGACCAAAACTTCCAAAATTATGTTGAGTAGTAGTGGTGAGAGTGGGCACCCTTGTCTTGTTCCTGACTTTAGGGGAAATGCTTTCAGTTTATCACCTTGGAGGATAATATTTGCTGTGGGTTTGTCATATATAGCTTTGCTTATGTTGAAGTATGTCCCTTTTATTTCTGCTTTCTGGAGGTTTTTTTGTTTGTTTGCTTGTTTGTTTTTATCATAAATGGGTGTTGAAATTTGTCAAAGGCTTTCTCTGCATCTATTGATATAATCATATTTCTTTTATCTTTCAGGTTTTTTTAATGTGGTGTATTACATTGATTTATTTGCAGATATTGAAGAATCCTTGAATCCCTAGGATTAAGCACAATTGGTCATGATGTATGATCTTTTTAATATGTTCTTGGATTCTGTTTGCTAGAATTATGTTAAGGATTTTTGCATCTATGTTCATCAGTGATATTGGCCTGTAATTTTCATTTCTTGTGACATCTTTGGTTTTGCTATTAGGGTGATAGTGGACTCATAGAATGAGTTTGGAAGTTTACCTTCCTCTGCAATTTTGTGGAAGAGTTTGAGTAGGATAGGTGTTAGTTCTTCTCTAAATTTTTGGTATAAGTCAGCTGTGCAGCCGTCTGGTCCTGGGCTTTTGTTTGTTGGAAAATTTCTGATTATGTTTTCAATTTCCTTGCTTGTCATGAGTTTGTAAAGATTTTTTATTTCTTCCTGATTCAGTTTTGGAAAGTTGTACTTTTCTAAGAATTTGTCCAGTTCTTCTAAGTTTTCCATTTTATTGGCATATATTTGCTGATAGTAGTCTCTTATGATCCTTTGTATTCTGTGTTGTCTGTTGTGATTTCTCCATTTTAATTTCTAATTTTCTTGATTTGATTTTTCTCCCTTTGTTTATTGATGAGTCTGGCTAATGGTTTGTCAATTTTATTTATCTTCTCAAAGAACCAGCTTTTGGTTTTGTTGATTGTTCCTATGGTCTCTTTTGTTTCTTTTGCATTTATTTCTGCCTTAATTTTTAAGATTTCATTCCTTCTACTAACCCTGGGGTTCTTCATTTCTTCCTTTTCAAGTTGCTTTAAGTGTATAGTTAGGTTATTTATTTGACTTTTTTCCTTGTTTTTTGAGGTAAGCCTGTATTGCTATGAACCTTCCCCTTAGCACTGCTTTTACAGTGTCCCACTGGTTTTGGGTTGTTGTGTTTTCATTTTAATTTCATTTCATTAGTTTCTATGCATATTTTGATTTCTTTTTTGATTTCTTCTGTGATTTGTTGGTTATTCAGCAGCGTGTTGTTCAGCCTCCATATGTTGGAATTTTTAATAGTTTTTCTACTGTAATTGATATCTAATCTTACAGCATTGTGGTCAGAAAAGATGCTTGGGATGATTTCAATTTTTTTGAATTTACCAAGGCTAGATTTATGGCCCAGGATGTGATCTATCCTGGAGAAGGTTCCATGTGTACTTGAGAAAAAGGTGAAATTCGTTGTTTTGGGGTAAAATGTCTATAGATATCAATCATATCTAACTGGCCTATTGTATCATTTTAAAGTTTGTGTTTCCTTGTTAATTTTCTGTTTAGTTTATCTATCCATAGGTGTGAATGGCATATTAAAGTCTCCAATTATTATTGTTTTATTATTAACTTCCCCTTCCATACTTGTTAGCATTAGCCTTACATATTGTGGTGCTCCTATGTTGGGTGCATATATATTTTTAACTGTTATATATTCTTCTTAGATTGATCCTTGGATCATTATGTAATGTGCTTCTTTGTCTCTTTTCACAGCATTTATTTTACAGTCTATTTTATCTGTTATGAGTATTTTACTCCTGCTTTCTTTTGGACTCTCTTTGCTTGGAATATCTTGTCCAACCCTCCACTTTAAGTCTGTATGTGTCCCCTGTTTTGAGATGGGTCTCTTGTAGACAACATACATAGGGATCTTGTTTTTGTATGCATTCAGCCAGTCTTTTGGTTGGGGTATTCAACCCATTCACATTTAAGGTAATTATTCATAATTATGATACTGTTGTCATTTACTTTGTTGTTTAGAGTTCTAGTTTATACACCTGTTCTGTGTTTCCTGTCTAGAGAAGATCCTTTAGCATTTGATGGAGAGCTGGTTTGGTGGTGCTGAATTCTCTCAGGTGTTGTTTGTCTGTAAAGCTTTTGATTTCTCCTTCATATTTGAATGAGATCCTTGCTGGGTACAGTGATCTGGGTTTGAGTTTTTTTCTCTTTCATCACTTTAAGTATGCCCCACCATTCCCTTCTGGCTTGAAGAGTTTCTATTGAAAGATCAGCTGTTATCCTTATGGGAATCCTCTTATGTATTATTTGTTGTTTTGCCCTTGCTGCTTTTAATATTTGTTCTTTGTATTTGATCTTTGTTAATTTGATTAATATGCATCTTGGGGTGTTTAATATTATGTTTATACTGTTTGGGGCTCTCAGGGTTTCTTCCACTTGACAGACTATTTCCTTCCCCATTTTATAGAAGTTTTCAGCTATTATCTCAAGTATTTTCTCATGGTCTTTCTTTTTTGTCTTCTTCTTCTGAGACTCCTATGAGTCGAATGTTGGAGTGTTTAACATTGTCCCAGAGGTCTCTGAGGTTGACCACATTTCTCTTAATTCTTTTTTTTTCTTTTTTCCTCTCTGTTTCATTTATTTCTACCATTTTATCTTCTACCTCACTTATCATATCTTCTGCCTCCGTTATTCTACTGTTGGTTCCTTCCAGAGTGTTTTTGATCTCATTTATCACATTATTCATTGTATATTGACTCTTTTTTATTTCTTCTAGGTCCTTGTTAAACATTTCTTGCATCTTCTGAATCCTTGTCTCCAGGCTATTAACCTGTAACTCCATTTTGTTTTCAAGATTTTGGATCATTTTCACTATCATTATTCTAAATTCTTTTTAGGCCAATTCCCTATCTCTTCCTCTTTTATTTGATTTCATGGGAATTTACCCTGTTCCTTTACCTGCTGAGTATTTCTATGCCTTTTCTTCTTGTTTAGATTGCTGTGTTTGGGTTGGCTTTTCCATATTCTGGCAGTTTGTGGTTCCTCTTTATTGTGGCGGTTCCTCACTGTGGCTGGGTTTGGACAGGTGGCTTGTCAATGTTTCCTAGTTAGGGAAGCTTGTGTCAGTGTTCTGGTGGATGGAGCTGGATTTTTCCTCTCTGGAGTGCAATGAAGTGTCCAGTAGTGAGTTTTGAGATGTCAGTGGGTTTGGTGTGACTTTGGGCAGCCTGTATATTGAAGCTCAGGGGTATGTTCCTGTGTTGCTGGAGAATTTGTGTGGTATGTCTTTCTCTGGAACTTGTTGGCTCTTGGGTGGTGCTCAGTTTCAGTGTAGGTATGGAGGCTTTTGGATGAGCTCTTATCGATTAATAGTCCCTGGATTCAGGAGTTCTGTGGTGTTCTGTGGTTTTGAACTTAAGCCTCCTGCCTCTGTATTTCAGTCTTATTCTTACAGTAGCCTCAAAACTTCCCCATCCATACAGCACAAATGTTAAAACATCTAGGTTAATGATGAAAAGTTTCTCCATAGTGAGGGATGCCCGGTGAGTTTCACAGAGTTACATGGAGAAGAGAAGAGGGAGGAGAGAGATAGAGGTGACCAGGGGGAGAAGAGGGGGAATTAAAAGGGGTGAGAGCAATCTAGCCAGTAATCACTTCCCTATGTGCTCTCCACAGTTGGACCCCTCAGAGATGTTCATGGAGTTGCACAGAGAAGAAAAGAGGGAGGAAGGAGACAGAGGTGGCCAGGAGGATAAAAGAGGGAATCAAAAGGAGCAAGACAGATCCAGCCAGTAATCAGTTCCCTAAGTGTTCTCCACAGCCTGTAACACACAAAGAGATTCACAGAGTTGGGTAGAGAGGAGAAGGGGGAGGGAGGAGATAGAAGCGACCTGGTGGAGAAAAAGTAGAGTCAAAAGGGGGAGAGAGCAATCAAGCCAGTAATCTCACTCCCAAGTAAAAATGGGTACTGAAGATTGGGTTCTTTATGGTACAAAATTGATAACCAATACCAAAAAGCAAAGATTAAAAATCTAGAGTAGAGGTTAAACTCTCAAAAATACCATATTTAAAAAACAAAACAAAGTCACAAATATTATAAAATATATATATGAAGTTTGCTTTATAAATAGGGTCTTTTTTTTTGAAAGGTAGTAATACATCATAAAAATGAAAATTAGAGGAGTAATAGAGGACTTAAAAATTAAAAATAATTAATTAAAAAAGTTAAAATAGTAAAAATATATCTAGGAATTTCTCTGGAGCTGTTGTGGACAGTGTGGTTCAGTTCATTTTCAGATAGTTCCTTGATCCGGCTTACACTTCTCAAGATCTATAGGCCTTTTCCTATGTGGTTGGTGCTAACTACAGGGTTTTAATCTGTTGCACCTGCTACTTCCAAAACGGTTCTCTCTGTTTATTTTAGCTTCTGTCTGCTGGTCTTTTTAGGGTTTATTTTCTGCCCTGACACAAGGGGGTGAAGGTGGTCACTTATTTAGGGTCACTTGTTCAGTCGAGCTGTGGGAAGGGAGGACCATTGCAAACAAATATAACTCGCATGTGTGGGGAGTGCTCCCAGTGTTTCAGCCGCCCTGGGTTTGCCCCCACTCACGGCATGTGTGCTTTCTCAGTCTACACTGCTCAGGCTCCAGGTTTCTCTGCCGGAAACTGTCTGAGGTGGGCCCTGGATTGTGTGCATTTTCTAGGTCTAAGTCACTCAAGTTCAGGTTCTTGAGTACACCCCAAAGGCACAGACTAGGTTGGGCCTGTGTTTTGTGCATTCCCAGGTCCAAGAAGCTCAGGTGACCAGGTGCTTGGCGAGCACAGTAACCCCCAGGTGAGCCTTGGGTCTTATCGCCTTCCCTGTCCCTGCCGCTTGGTTTTCTGTGTGTACACGGGTGCTTCTCAGGTGTGTCATGTGTCTCTTCTGGGGAGATAATCTCTGGCTATGACACTCCTGGCAGATGTCATCAGCCAATTCCAAGAACTCTTGGTTAGCAATGAAGCCTGCTTGCAGTTTGCTAGAGAATGCCACTCTGGGGCTGCGATTGCCCCTCTCCAACTCTGGCTGCCCGCCACCCTCCACACCTGCTTGTCTCTGGTGGGGGATGGGCTGGTCTGCAGCCGGCTAGCTGTCCTCTGGTATTCGCTCAATCCTTTGTTCTGTGAGCGGGCCTAGCAGTGCCTCATGTTAGGGCATTTCACAGGGTATTTCTCTCTCTCGCTCTTATTTTTTTCTCTCTCTGGCTATCCCACAGTTTGGGTTGCTATCTCAGGTTAGTTCCCTCAGATTACACTCAGGGCATTCCAGCCCAGTTCTTTCTTTCCTTTTTTTTATTTCATTTTATTTTTTAACTTTACAATATTTTATTTGTTTTGCCATATATCAAAATGAATCTGCCACAGGTATACATGTGTTCCCCATCCTTAGCCCTCCTCCCTCCTCCCTCCCCATACCGTCCCTCTGGGTCAACCCAGTGCACCGGCCCCAAGCACCTAGTATCCTACATTGAACCTGGACTGGCGACTAGTTTCATACATGATATTTCACATGTTTCAATGCCATTCTCCCAAATCATCCCACCCTCTCCCACTCCCACAGAGTCCAAAAGACTGTTCTATACATCAGTGTCTCTTTTGTTGTCTCATACACAGGGTTATTGTTACCATCTTTCTAAATTCCATATATATGTGTTAGTATACTGTATTGGTGTTTTTCTTTCTGGCTTACTTCACTCTGTATAATAGGCTCCAGTTTCATCCACCTCATTAGAACTGATTCAAGTGTGTTCTTTTTAATGGCTGAATAATACTCCATTGTGTATATGTACCACAGCTTTTTTATCCATTCATCTGCTGATGGACATCTAGGTTGCTTCCATGTCCTGGCTATTATAAACAGTGCTGCAATTAACATTGGGGTACACATGTCTCTTTCCCTTCTGGTTTCCTCAGTGTGTATGCCCAGCAGTGGGATTGCTAGGTCATAAGGCAGTTCTATTTCCATTTTTTTAAGGAATCTCCACACTGTTCTCCATAGTGACTGCACTAGTTTGCATTCCCACCAACTGGCCCAGTTCTTACCCTAAGCAATGCAGCTCCCACCTCCCTGTTCAGCCCCCACTTGGTGGTTGCAGCTGCGAGCGCTGGGAGTTGCCATTAGGCACGCATTCTGTGGGTTAATTATTTATTTATTTATTTTTCCTCCTGGTTATGTTGCCCTCTGAGATTCCAAGATTCCTCACAGACCCGCCAGTGAGACCATTTCCTGGTGTTTGGAAACTTCTCTTTTAAGACTCCCTGAGACAGATCTCCATCCCTACCTCTTTTGTCTCTCTTTTTATCTTTTATATTTTGTCCTACCTTCTTTTTAAGACAATAGGCTGCATTTCTGGGTGCCTGATGTCTTCTGCCAACATTCAGAAGTTGTTTTGTGGAATTTTCTCAGCGTTCAAATGTTCTTTCAATGAATTTGTGGGGGAGAAAGTGGTCTCCCCATCCTATTCCTCTGCCATATTAGGACCGCCCCCCCCCGTCTTAGTCTTTTGAATGTTGAATTTTAAACCAGCTTTTTCACTCTCTGTTTTCACGCTCTTCAAGAGGCTTTTTGTTTCCTCTTCACTTTCTGCCATAAGGGTGGTGCCAACTTCATATCTGTGGTTGTTGACATTTCTCCTGGAAATCTTGATTCCACTTGTGATTCATCCAGATTGGCATTTCTCATTATGTACTCTGCATAGAAGTTTAATAAGCAGGGTGACAATTACAGCCTTGTACTGCTGCTGCTGCTAAGTCACTTCAGTTGTGTCAGACTCTGTGCAACCCCATGGACAGCAGCCCACCAGGCTCCTCTGTCCATGGAATTTTCTAGGCAAGAGTACTGGAGTGGGTTGCCATTTCCTTCTCCACAGCCTTGTACTACTCCTTTCCCAATTCTGAACCAGTCATTTGCTCCTTGTCTGGTTCTGTTTATTCTGGACTGGCATACAGTTTTCTCAGTAGACAGGTATGGTGGTCTGGTATTCCCATCTCTTTAAGGATTTTCCAGTTTGTTGTGATCCACACAAAGGGTTTAGCATAGCCAATGAAGCTTAAGTATATATATTTTATGGAGTTTTCTTGCTTTTTCTGTGATACAATGAATGTTGGCAATTTGATCTTGTTCCTGTCTTTTCAAAACCCAGGTTTTATATTTGGAAATTCTCAGTTCATGTACTGCTGAAGCCTAACTTAAAAAATGTTTAGCATAACTTTACTATCATGTGGAATGAATGCAGCAGTATGGTCTTTTGAATATTCTTTGGCATCGCCCTTCTTTGGGATCGGAAAGAAAACAGTAACAGTAATAAAATTGGTTAAAATTACAACAGGAAAAATGAAGAATATAATACTCTCAAAACTCTCTGTAACTATGATTTATTTGCCTTGGTTCTAATTTTTACTAGTTAACTCTCTGTTTAGTAACATAAAAAAATAAGTTGACATACCAAGGATTTCACTATCTTCCAATCTGCCCATTAATATAGTTTGTATTTAATGCCTTATGTTACAATCTGCAGTGTCTTGTGTTGGTTTAGTTTAGTAGTAATCAAGATATATTTAATTTTTTCTTTACTAATTAGAAGCTAAGAAAATCCATACCATGGTGTAGAAAAATTTGATATGGCAAACTATTAGTTCCAAAATGTAATTAAGATAATCTCAACCAGCAGTTCACACACTTCTTGATCTCAGAAAGAACCCAAAGTGCTTTGGTTATGTGGATTATACCTATTAATAATTTCTGTATTAGAAATTAATTGAAAAATATATTAATTAAAATTTTAACAATATTAAACCCATGATATGTTCATAATAGAGTATATTATGAAAAATAACTATTATTTCTAAAACAAAATAGTTAGGATTCTATCTTACCAGAAGACAGCTGGATTCTTCTATCAAATTCTGCATTCAGTACTTTGAGACATCTCTTTATTTAAAGAATGTGAATAAAATCTGGTTTTGAGCAAGTTTTAGAAAATGAAAGGCTGTTTTAATAGTGTTTATAGATAGGGAGATATATTTTTGATACTATAGTGAACTGTACATTACTATTTTCTTAATGATTATTTATATTTAGATTACAGAACTCTCAATGTACTTCTTATAATGTTATGTTAAATTTCATCTGTATATCTTGCACTTGAGATGAATTTTTTGTGCATGTATGATTTTTTTTAATTTTTTATTATCTTTTTAATTTATTTATTTTATTTGGAGGTTAATTACTTTACAATATTGTATTGGTTTTGCCATACATTGACATGAATCCACCATGGGTGTACACATATTCCCCATCCTGAACCCCCCTCCCACCTCCCTCCCCATACCATCCCTCTGGGTCATCTCAGTGCACCAGCACCGAGCATCCTGTATCATGCATTGAACTTGGACTGGCGATTCATTTCACATATAATATACATGTTTCAATGCCATTCTCCCAAATCATCTCACCCTCGCCCTCTCCCACAGAGTCCAAAAGACTGTTCTATACATCTGTGTCTCTTTTGCTGTCTCGTATACAGGGTTATTGTGACCATCTTTCTAAATTCCATATATATGTGTTAGTATACTGTATTGGTGTTTTTCTTTCTGGCTTACTTCACTCTGTATAATAGGCTCCAGTTTCATCCACCTCATTAGAACTGATTCAAATGTATTCTTTTTTATAATAGTCAGGACATGGAAGCAACCTAGATATCCACGAGCAGATGAATGGATAAGAAAGGTGTGGTACATATACGCAATGGAGTATTACTCAGCGTGTATGATTTTGTACATCACATATTATTCATTTGGAAAAAAAATAATTGTTCTTGTGGTTAGGCAGAACACATGAATGTGATACATTTCATCACATAATAAAAAAAAAAAGAAAGATGATATTAGTTAATATCACAACTGATCTTGTCAGGAAATTTTTTAAGCTGTACATGTCTATGGTGATCTGTACGGAATTCTAATATTTCTTGAAAGTTCAAATTTTATCAATGGTCAAAAATATCCTGGTTTCCCTTTGAAGTGAAAGGTTCATTGTGAATTTTTCAGAATATGTATGCCAAATTTCCATACATGAATATGGTAGTCTCTTTATCTGTCATTCTTTGAAGTAAAAATAGTTTCATGAAAAATTATATATTTCAGCCAGAGATTCAAACAATTGAAAATAGTTTTCTTCTCAAGATAATTATCATGCTTCAGTATGTTTATGTTCCCTTTGGTTCCTGAAAGAAAGAAGGTTAGTTCACTTCAGCTCAGTTCTGTTGCTCAGTCATGGCCAAGTCTTTGCAACACCACGGACTGCAGCATGCCAGGCTTCCCTGTCTATCACCAACCCCCAGAGCTTGCTCAAACTGATGTTTGTCGAGTTGGTGATGTCATCCAAGCATTTTATCCTCTGTAGTCACCTTCTCCTCCTACGTTCAATCTTTCCCAGCATCCGAGTCTTCTAAGGAATCAGTTCTTCACATCAGGTGGCCAAAGTTTTGGAGCTTCAGCTTCAACTTCAGCATTGGTCCTTCCAATCAATACTCAGGATTGATTTCCTTAAGGATTGACTGGTTTGATCTCCTGGCACTTCAACAGACTCTCAAGAGTCTTCTCCAAAAACACAGGCCAAAAGCATCAATTCTTCAGCACTCAACTTTCTTTATAGTCCAACTCTCACATCCATACTTGACTACTGGAAAAACCATAGCTATGACTAGATGGTAAAGTAATGTCTTTGCTTTTTAATATGCTGTCTAGGCTTGTCATAGCTTTTCTTCCAAGGAACAGGTGTCTTTTAATTTCATGGCTGCAGCCAAGAAAGAAAGAAAAATATGTATTATTTTTGACAGCTGGTTAAAATTGGTAGAAATTAATTTTTAGGAATTATTTTCTAGAAACATTGCCTAGAAATGTAGTTGTGAAAAAGTGAAAGTGAAAGTAAAGAGATGACCAAATGTAACTTATGATAGACACCAGAAAAACACAATGTGTTTACAACAACATGGTTTTCTATTGTTTTTAGAAAATGCTATAGATAAAATTTTCTGTACTTGAATCCCTCCTCCACCTTATTTTTTAGATGTTTTATTCTACCTATCCCACAAGGTCCACCTACAATGTCATTTCTTTACAAAATATTCTCTGTACTCTTCAAACAGCAGTAATATTTCCTTTCTCTGAGTTCACAGAGCTCTATACTTATAACCCATGTTTTGGCACTTCTCAATCTAGTTTTTAGTATAATTAATTTAATAAATGTCCTCTCTTCACAACTCTACTCTAAGTTCTTTTAAGACAAGGACCATAACTTACCAAAAATAAAAATAGAAATGGCCCAAAACACTGAAAAATGTTTTGCTATATTCCTTTTTTGTATTTTGGTGAAATATATATAATGTATAATTTACCATTTTAATTATTTTAAATGTATAATTCAGTGACATTAATTACATTTGCATTGTTGGGCAGCCACAGTGCTAGACATCTGCAGAAAATTTTCATCACCAAAAATTGAAATTCTGTATCTATAAAATGATAGTTCCCCATCCCCTTTTCATATAACCCTTAGTACTTTTTATTTATCATGTATTAGAATTTTATCAAGTGGAGTTCTCATTTGCAAATAAATAATATGTAGAGCTCACCTCTACCTACTAACATATCAAAATGTATTTATATGGGATAATCCTCAAAGAAAACCAACTGGACATTGCCAGGAGGACTCCTGTACAGCCAAGACTGTATGAAAGATGTGCACATAATTGGGTAGAACAGGAAGAAAGGCATCAAGTCAGGAGAAGCCTAAGAAGTAGAAAGTTGCACAGGTAAACACTTGCCCTGTGGATTGTAACCAGGTCAAGCCACAAACTAGATGTCCCAGACCTGGTGTCCTACTTGTAGCACACAAGCCCCTTAGCTGTTTAGAGGATGACTCAGATATATAGAAAGTCTGAAGAAGCCTAGGATCCATTCCTGAATAGTACATGCATGCTAGCTTGTCTCCAGGCAGGGCAAAAAGTGGTCTTCCCTAGAGGCTGATGCCTTGCCACACTCCCTAGTCCTAACTAAGTTAATATTCTGGCCCACACCACAGACTGGCACCAGATGTAGGGCGGTCAGAACATGGGAAAACAATTGATCCAGGGATGCAGAGGTAACACAAGGGCCCAGGACTCAGCTCAGGTGGAGTAGTAGCAGTAATTTTTGGTGCTTACTTAAACAGTGCTCCAGAAGTAGGGTAGACTTCTGATGGCCACCTTAATTCCCACAACTGCCTCACTGCACTCACCAGTCTCAGTCAATGGAACATGCTGGCCCTATCCATTCTGTGTCACAGCTTTGAACAGGATCTGGAGTAGACAACATGGGAAAAGACAAATTTAGGAAGCATCTGAGCAGAGCCACAGACACCTACACAGGCAGTACATCTGTAGTACATGCATCACAATTACTTCAGCACTCTGCTCCTTTGGGACAAAGGTCACAGTGCAGGGAGAGGAAAAAAACACACATATAAAAAGAACAGAGCCAGCTCAAGCCTGATCCTCACTGCTTCCACTTCAACAACTTGAGAGAACACTTTGACCATGAAAGAGTGTAATGGCCATAAAGCAGAAAGGAAGTTCCTTTCAGCACCATGTGCAAGCTCTAGCTCCTCCATCACAAGCCACACCCCTTACAAAGTTGATAGCTGCTAACACAGTCTGAGGAAAGATATGATGACTGGTGATTATATTTAAACCAGCTCTCCCACCAAACACATAGGGCACACAGTCTACATACTGGTGCTCACACATAAGAACAGTCCTTCATAAAAGGCAACTGTTTCACCCACATTCAAAGAGACAAAGTTAAGTACTAGGAATAGAAACTACTGTCAATTGAAAGAGCAAGAGGAAAGACATGAAAAAATATATAATAAAACAGAACTAGGCAATCTACCTGGCAGGGAATTCAAAATGCATGTTAAAAAATAAATTAGGGAAGACAATTGATCTAAGCAAAGATCATTTTAACAAATAGCGGGGAACTATAAAGAAAGTGAAATCAAAATATGTAATTCAAAATCTTATTTTCAAAGAATTCTGGAAGCAAAGAAGAGCAGACTAAATGACAGAATAACATATATATGACCCAGAAAATAGAATAGTTGAAATCATCCATTCAGAACAGCAGAAAGACAAATTAAAAAAAAAAAAAAAGGTGAATGCAACATATGAGACATCTGAGGTAAGAAAATGTTTCAATATTTACATTATAAAATTTTCAGAAGAACAAGAGAGAGAAATAATGGTATCAAAGATGTATTTCAAGAAATTATGAATGGAAACTTCCCTAAACCTGAAGAAAGAAACAGATTCAGGCACATAGAGTCCTAAAGCAAGTGAACCCAAACAGACCCAAACTAAGACATATCATAAATAAAATAGCTAAAGTTACAGAGAATTATAAAGGCAGCAAGAGAAAAGCAAGGAGTCATATAAAAGGGTATTCCTATAAAGCTTTCAACTGATTTCTCTGAAGAAACTTTGTAAGTTAGAAGAGAATAGCCTGATATAATCAGATTGCTAAAAAGGAAAAACAACCTAGGATGCTCTACCCAGAAAAATTATTATTTAAATTCAAGAGGAGTAAAGAAATTCTAAAACAATTAAAAACTAAATGAATTCATCAATACTAAACCTACTTCATACAATTTTGAAAGAATTTTTCTATGACATCAAAATACAAAATGTGGGGTAGGGGTGTAAAACATACAATTTTCTAGAATGTTGTTGAATGTAAATGACTGTCAGTTTAAATCAAGTAAATATAGCTGGCAGTCAATACATAAACCTCATGCTAACTGCACTTCAAAAAAAAACTACATTAGATACACAAAAAATAAAAAGAAATAAACCCAAGAATATTAAAAAAGAAAATCATCAAACCAAATGGGAGGAAAAATAAAGAATAAGAAATGAACAGAGAATAACTTCAAAAACAACTGGAAAACAAGTAATAAAATGGCATTAAATACATATTTATAAAAACTTACCATAAATGTCAATGAACTAAAAGCTCATATATATATAAAATTGGAGAAAATAAAGAACAAAAAGAAAAAAGAAAATAAAGACCTTTCAAGAGGTCACCTACAAGATACTCATTTCAGTGATAAAGACACACAATACTGAATGTAATGGGATGGGAAAAGATATTTCATGCTAACAAATATGACAAAATAGAAGTAGAATTGCTCATATAACAAAAAATGACTTAAAAATCTATAAGTAAAGAAAAAGCAGGGCACTAGATACACTGAAGGGGTTGATGAAAGAAGAGGATGTTGCACTTGTTAATATATACTCACCCAGTATAGGAGCAACTAAATACATTTTTAACAATTAACAGACCTGAAAGAAGAAATTGACAATATCCAGAGTACACATTATTTTCAAGCACTTAGTCAACATTCTCCAAAATAGATCACATACCAGGGCAAAAAAGAAGACTCAACAAATTTAAAAGAACAGAAATTATATCAAGCATTATTTTCCAATTACAGTGGTATGTACTAAAAAAAAAGGGGGGGTCAACAATGAAATCAAGAAAGACATAAGAAAATACTTAGAAACAAATGAAAACAGGAACAAAACTCCCTTAAATCTATGGGATAGAGCAAAACAGTTCCAAGGGGGAAATTAATGGTGATATAGGCCTTTCTCAAGGAACAAACCAGAACAAATAAAAAAACCTCAAATAAACAATCTAGCCTACCACCTTAAAGAATAGAGAAAGAACAAACTAAGCCCAAATTACCCAAAGCAGGGTATTTATGTTCCCTACTATTACTGCATTGTTTTTTATTTCTCCCTTCTGGTCTTTAGAATTTGCATAATATATTTTTGTGCTCTGATGTTGGGTTCATATCCTATTGAATAATTGACTCTCTTGTTACTATTTAATGACCATCTATATATCTCACTAAAATTTTTGCCTTAAAATCTATTTCGTCTAATATAAGAATCACTATCCCTTCACTTTTTTGTTTTCACTGCATGGAATATCTTTTGTCATTCCTTTATTTTGAGCCCACATATGTCCATAACAGAGAAGGCGATGGCACCCCACTCCAGTACTCTTGCCTGGAAAATCCCATGGATGGAGGAGCCTGGCGGGCTGTAGTCCATGGGGTCACTAAGAGTCGGGCACAACTGAGCGACTTCACTTTCACTTTTCACTTTCATGCATTGGAGAAGGAAATGACAAGCCACTCCAGTGTTCTTGCCTGGAGAATCCCAGAGAGAGGGAAGCCTGGTGGGCTGCCATCTATGGGGTCGCACAGAGTCAGAAACCACTGAACCGATTTAGCAGTAGCAGCAGCATGTTTAAATCTGAAGTTACTATAGGAAACATATAGTGTTTTTTTTTTTTTTTTAATCTATCCAGGGATTTTACCTTTGATTGGATAATAAAATCCATTACCATTTACAGACATTATTGATAGGTGAGGACTTCCATATTATTAATTGCTCTCTGGCTGCTTTGAAATCCCATTGTTTAAAATTCCCATCTTACTTCTTTATTTGTAAATTGATGATTTTTTAATACTGGTATGGTTTGTTTGCCATCTTTTTTTTTTTTTTAATTTTATTTTATTTTTAAACTTTACATAACTGTATTAGATTTGCCAAATATCAAAATTAATCCGCCACAGGTATACACGTGTTCCCCATCCTGAACCCTCCTCCCTCCTCCCTCCCCATTCCATATTTTGCTTTGTTGTTTTCATGAGGTTTACATAAAATATCTTATAGATGCAAAGTCTATTTTGTTATGATAATTTAATTTTGATTGCATACTGCAGTCTATTATTTTGATCCTCCCACTGTTATAATTTTATACTACCATTTATATCATTTTAATATGTTTGTTTTATGTAAAGATCAACAAAGCTGATTGGCTTCTAGAAATGCTGATAAAAAACAGGGAGGAGAGACATAACAACAGTTGAACTACAATTAGTGTCTATCACTTCAGACCACACAGAAATTACAAAAATAATAGTAAGATTTTATGAAAAACACTAAATATATAAATTATACAAATTATATGAAATAGATCAATTCCTTGAAATGTATAAACCACTTAAAGAATAGAGAATATTAATTGTCTTATATATTAAAAATTAATATACAGTTAAAAGCTTCCATAGAAATCTCCATTCCAATATAGTTTCAATGGCACTTTCCACCAAACACTTAAAGAAGTAACACTAATTCTACACAATATTTTTCATAAAATAGAAGGAAGAAAACCCTTGGTACCTCATTTACGACAACAATGCTGCCTTAATGCCAAAAGCAAAGACAGCTTGAAAGGAAAGCTACAGGCCAATATCCCTTATAAGTTCAAAAATTCTGAAAAAAGAGAAGAAAATATCAAATTCAACAATATATACAAAGTCTAGGGCACCACAATCAAATGGGTTTTATTCCAGAAATCTAAGGCTATTTTAATATTTAAAAAGTATTAATAATTTTCTAGTCCATTATATAAGGGGCTTAGAAATTGTCACTCTACCTTAACAAGGAAAAATCTGAACAAACTGCAAAACCATTGTTTTAGGTTCAACAGAAAAGTGAGGTGACAGACCACTGAACCCAAAGTTGAAGAATCAGACAGGAAAACACAGAGAACCTCAAATTTCCATAGTAGAAACTCACAAACAAAAATATTCACAAGAACCAGGACTGAGATTGGAAAACATAAATTGTAATTGACAAATTGATGGTGACTAGTTTTGTCAAGCTGATAATTAAAATCTCCAAGTAGAACAGATCATAAGGGCGATCTCACATGGTTGTGAATTTTACCTTTAGAAGCTCTGGCAAAGTGAAAAATTAAATAAATATCTCCACACTTTTATGGCAGCAAGAGGGGAAAAATAACCATTTTGAAATATATAAGTGCATTATGTCCTTAACAAGGACAGCACTGAGGAGAAATTATTTTCCCAGGACCTAGCCTGCTGGGGTATTAGAGGCTCATCATTCAGGCAAAGAAACACTCAAATCCAGTACCATCTTGTCACCCCCATTTAAGTGGGGTGGGATGGGGTTGGATGGATAACTGAAAAGCACTGTGAAATTTATATTCCAGTGTCACAAGGTTACTAGCACTGTGAAGTTTGTAATCCAGGGTCACAAGGTTACTAAAAAGCAGAAATCTAATGGGTAAGAGTATAGAAGTTTTCCCCTCCTACCATGCATATGCATTGGATTATTAAAGTTTATTCACTGTGGTTCATTCTATCTAATATATCTTGCTGACTTTCCAATTATATATATACACTAAAGAACAAAAATTCACATAGTAAACATCATAACCAAACAGGATATGACAAGGATGCTGCAATTATCAAATCAGGGATTGAAAACAACTCTGATCAATATGCTAAAGGCTATGATGAAAAAGTAAAAAAAAAAATGCAAGAAGGGATGGAAAATACAGGTGGAGAGATGAAAATCCTAAGAACCAAAAATAAATGCTAGAGATCAAAAACATAACAAACATTTTATTTGATGGGCTTATTTGTAGACTTGACAGGGCTAAAAAAGAACAACTACGGTTTAGTATATGGGTATAGAAGTTTCCAAAAATGAAAAGCAAAGGGGAAATTTTAAAAACAGAATATTCAAAGACTGTAGGAAAACTTCAAAAGGTATAATATACACATTACATATGGTGGAGCTATAAGAAAAAACAAAGGAATGAAATAAACATTTAAAGCAATAGTAATAAAGAATATACCCAAATTAAAGTTAGACAACGAGCAATAGTTCCATGAATCTCAGGGAACACCAAACAGGATATATGTCAAAAAAGCATACCTATACATATCATATTCCAACTGTAAAAATTATGTATTAAAAAATCTTGATGGGATTAACAGATGAAAGCTATTATATATAGGCTGGGTAAACAACAAGGTCCTACTGTTTAGCATAAGGAATTATATTCAATATCCAGTCATAAATCATAACAGAAAAGAATACGAAAGAAAATGTGTATAAACATATTTTTCAAACATATATATATATATATATATATATAAACTTGATCACTTTGCTGTATAGCAGGAATTAACACAAAATTGTAAATCAACTGTTCTTTAATAAAATAAGTTGCTAAAAGTCTTGAAAGAAACCAGGGCATCGGAAAACTTACCTATAGAGGAGGAAGTATAAAAACCACATTTGTCTGTTCAGAAATCATGTAAGGTAGAAGAGAATGGAATGAAGAATTTAGAGTATTGAAAGAAAAAACCCAGCAACTTAGAATTTTGTACCTTATAAAATTATCCTTCAAAAGTGAAGGGAAATAAAATATTTTCTTAGACAAGCAAACTGAGCGAACTTGTTGCCATTAGATTCACCTTGCAAGAAACTTTAAAAAAGTTTTTCAGGAAGAAAAACAATATGTATTAAAAATTCAGAGTCACATAATGAAAATAAGGGCACTGGAGAGAGAATATGTTAAGATAAAGCAAAAAGTCATGGGGGGGAGGTGGGGCCAAGATGGCAGATGGCAGAGAAGGAAGTCAGGGAGTCTGTTTCTCCCCACACCTAGAATACTCACCAGATGCTAGTGGGGGACCTCCAACAATCAGACAGACAGGAGAAACTCTTGAATCACCAGGTACAACGTAGGGGTGAATAAGTTGGGTAGGAGAAGTCAAGGTGGCCAAGTACCGGTGAGGATGAGGAGCAACGAGGAGAGGGGAGAGCATTGGTTTAGGCAAAAGGAGAGGCATGCTTCATTCAAGAGATCAGCAGGGAAGGGAGCGATCCTCACAGATCACAGGATTGATTGTAGGAACCTCATGGTTTTTCCTGTACATTTGGCCTCCAGGAGTCTCCTGTGGCCCCAAACCTGGTCCTCAACCATCCAGGGAAGCCTCCACCACTGAGGGAAGCATCCACCATCCATTGCCCTCTCCATCCTCCCGGTATCATCCAAGAGCTCCCTCTGTGCCCATGTAGGTCCTGTTGGTATGAGAGGAAGGCGGAAGGAGAAAGAAGCAGATTAGTCAAGGGAGGATGCCTCAGAGTTCGAGGATCAGGGAACCTACCCAGTGTTCCTCTGCCCTCACAGCCCCAGGGAGACTCCTGAGACCTTGGTCCAGGTCCTCCATCCTCTTGATACCCCTCTGCCTTCCAGGGCCCCTTCTGTCCTCCAGATCACCTTCTGTCCACATAGGTTTTACGGGTGTAAGAGGGAGGGGGAATAAAGAAGAGCCAGGTTGGCCACCGGAGGATCACTTGGGGTGTGGAGGAGTGGAGAATCTTCCTGATGTTCCCCCACTTATTCAGCCTCTGGGGGTCTCCTGGAGACTGGGGCCTGATCCTTTACACCCTGAAGCCAGAAGCACTCCAGAGACCCTTCAGCTGGGCTGAGCTCAGGCCCTGCCCCCCACTCCTACCCAGGGCCTCTTCAAGTGGTGTGGACAGGAAGCCAGAACTCTGCCCCTGTCTAAATACCACCTCCACCTAAACCTCACCACCCATTAAACCTTTCCCCAAGTAGACCCTGCCCCATACAGTGAAGGATTTTGCTACATTTTTTTGCTCTCTTGTTTTCTTATTCTTTACCAGTGGAATTCAGTTTTACTGTCTAGTGGTTGTTTCATATATATTCTTATTATTTGTTTTATAAACTTAGTTTATTTTTTATTCTTTACTATTTTTCTGCTCCTTTCTATTTTTTACTGTTTTTTTTGTTTGTTTGTTTGTTTGTTTGTTTTTTTCCTAGTTGAGATAAGTTTTAGCTTCCAGGGCATGCTTCATATGCATAGATTTTTTTCTAATATATATGTTAATTTTCTAAATTTATTATATTTTTTATTCTTTGCTATTGTTTTGCTCCTTTATTTTCCCTTTTTGTTTTTTGCCATACCCTGCAGCTTACAGGATCCTGGTTCATAGGCCAGAGATCAGGCCTGAGCTCTTGTGGCGGGAAGGCCCTGACCTGATGGACAAAGATAAAGCATCAAGCCCCAGGGGATATTAATCAGAGTGAAGTATTTCAGAGGTCCACATCTAAACACCAAACCATGTTTTCCCAAAGGCTTGCAAACTCCACTGCTGGAACCCTCAGGCTAAACAGTCAGTAAGAAAGAAACACAGTCCCACTCATCAAGCAAACAAACAAACAAAAAGACAAAAAAATATGTTGGAGGTAAAGGTACAAGGCAAAAACCTACAAGATTAAATAAATGAAGAGGAAATAGGCAATCAATATGAAAAAAAGAATTTACAGTAATGATGGTTAAGAAGTTCCAAACTCTCACAAACAGAATGAAGAAAATGCAATAAGTATTTAACACATTTAACAAGGAATAAAGAATTAACTAAAATTAAAAATACTCTAAAGGAAATCAGTAGCTGAATAACTGAGGCAGAGGAAAGGATAAGTAAGATGGAAGACAGAATGGTCAAAATAACTGTGAAGGAGAAGAATGGAAAAAAAGAATGAAAATAATCAAGAGAGTCTCAGAGGCCACTGGAATACTACTAAATGTACCAGCATTCGAGTTATAGGGGTCCCATAAGAGGTCAAGAAAGATAGAGGATCTGAGAAAATACTTGAAGAGATTATAGCCAAAAATTTCCCTAACATTTGTAAATAAATTGCCACTGAAGTATAAACACTTTTAGAAAGGTGCTGAGACATATTAAGCAAACCAATAAAAATTAAATATGAAGGAAACTGTTGAAAAGAGCAAGGGAAAAGAAATAAGTAGCATACAAGGGAATCCCCAGAAGGCTCTCAACTGAATTTTCAGCAGAATTCTTCAGGCCAGAAGGGAGTGTGTGACAATATATATTTAAAGTGATGAAAGGGAAAAACCTATAACCAAGATTACCCAGTAAAGATCTCATTCATATTTGAAGTAGAAATCAAAACTTCACAGACAAACAAAAGGTAACCAGTTTTCAAACAAATGCTAAAGCAAACTCTCTAGGCAGGAAGGAAGAGAAGAAACACACACACACACAACAAACTCCAAAAAATTAAGAAAATGGAAATGGAAACATACATATCCATAACTATGTTAAATGCAAATGGATTAAATTCATCAACCAAAAGACAGTCTGTCTGAATGGACATGGAAACAAGACCTGGGTATATATTGCCTATAACAGACCCACTTCAAACCTAATGGCACATGCAGATTGAAAGGGAGGTGATGGAAAATACACTCCATGCAATTGAAAAACAAAGGAAAGCTGGGGTAGCAATACGCAAATCAGGTAAAATAGACTTTAAAATAAAATCTTTTAAAAGAGTTGAGGAAGGACACTACATAATGATCAAGGGATTGTTCCAAAAAGATAATATAATAGTCACAAATATTTATGCACCCAATATAGTAGCACCTCAATGTATAACACAAATGCTAAGAACCATAAAAGGGGGAAAGTGACAGTAACATGATAATAGTATAGGACTTTAATACCCCAATTTCACCAATGGACATGTCATCCAGACAGAAAATTAACAATGAAATGAAATTCTTAAGTGACATATTAGATCAGACGGTCCTAATAGATATGTATATGAACTTTCATCCCAAAGAAGCAGAATACACATTTTTCTTAAGTACACATGAAACATTCTCTGGATTAGATCATATCTTGAGTCACAAATCAAGCCTTGATCAATTTCAGAAAATTGAAATGATATCAAGCATCATTTCTGAATACAAGGCTATGAGATTAGATTTCAATGACAGGAAAAAAAAACTGTAAAAAGCACAAACACATGGAGGCTAAACAATAAAATACTAAATAACTAAGAGGACACTGAAGAAATAGAAGAGGAAATTTTAAAAATGCTTAGAAACACATGATAATAAAAATATAATGGCTCAAATCCTATGGTATGCAGCAAAAGCATTAGTGTGAGGGAGTTTACAACAATACAATCCTACCTCAAGAAGTGATAAAAACACCAATTAGACAAGCCTACCTTACATCTAAAGCAACTAGAAAAAGAAAAAAAAGAAAGTTGGTACAAACAAAGAAACCATAAAGATCAGAATAGAAATATATATATTTTTTAATGAAGAAAACAATAGCAATAATCAGTAAAACTAAAATCTAATTATTTGAGAAGATAAACAAAATTGACAATGAGCCTACCTCAAGAAGGTTCAAGTAAATAAAATCAGAAATGAAAAAAGAAAAAATCACAATAGGCAATGCGGTAATACAAAGGACCACAAGAGACTAATATGAGCAACCATACAACAATAATATGGACAACTTGGAAGAAATGGACTGATTCTTGGAAAAGTTCAACCTTGCAAGAATGAATCAGGAAGAAATAGAAATCATGAACAAATCAATCAGAAGCACTGAAACAGAAATTGTGATAAAAAAATCTTCCAACAAACAAAAGCCTAGGGCAGATGGTTTCACAGGCAAATTCTAACAAACATTTAGATAAGAGCTAACATCAATCTTGCTCAAACTATTCCAAAAAGTTGGAGAGGAATGAAAACTTCCAAACTCATTCTACAAGATCTTTATCACATTTACATTAAGATCAGACAATATCACAATGAAAGAGAATTACAGGCCAGTATCAAAGATGAACACAGATGCAAAAATCCTCAACAAAATAGTTTGTTTAAATTGAAATCATTAAATTTGTTAATATTGTGTATTACATTGACTGATTTGTGTATATTTAAAAATCCTTGCAGCCCTTGGATAAACTCTACTTGATCATGGTGTATGATCCTTTTAATGTGTTGTTGGATTCTGTAGGCTAGAATTTTATTGAGAATTTTGAATCTAAGTTCATTAAAGATATTGACCTGTAATTTTCTATTTTTGTGATATCTTTATATGATTTTGGTATCAGGGTGATGGTGGCCTCATAGAATGAGTTTGGAAATGTTCCTTCCTCTGTAATTTTCAGAACAGTTCAAGAATGATAGGCATTAGCTCTTCTCTAAACATTTGATAGAATTCACCTGTGTAGCCATCTGGAATTGGGCTTTGTTTTTTTTTTTGTTTTTTTTTTGTTTGTTTTTAATGTGATCACAGTTTCGATTTCAGTGCTTCTGACTGGCTTGTTCATAATTTCTATTTCTTACTGATTCAGTCTTGTAAGGCTGAACTTTTCTAAGAAAAGTTCATTTTTTTCCAGATTGTCCATGTTATTGACATATAATTGCTCATAATTTTTCTCTTATGGCCCTTTGTGTTTATGCATTGTCTGTCATAACCTCTCCTTTATCATTTCTAATATTGTGGCTTTGAGTTGTCTCCCTTTTTTTCTTGATGAGTCTGGCTCATGATTTGCCAATTTTCTCTTCTCCAAAAACCAACTTTTAGTTTTATACATCTTTACTAATTTTTTTCTTTCATTTCTTTTTCATTTACTTCTGCTCTGATCTTTATGATTTCTTTCCTTCTACTAACTTTGTTGTTGTTGTTGCTGATATTCTTTTTTCCAGTTTTTATTGGTATAAAGTTAGGTTATCTTTTCAATATTTTTTTCTTGTTTTTTGAGTTAGGCTTGTATTGCTATAACCTTCTCTCTTCAAACTGCTTTTGCTGCCTCCCATAGATTTTGAGTCATCATAATTTCACTGTCATATGTTTCTAGGAATTGATTTCTCCTTTTGCTTCTTCAGTAAACTGTTGGTTATTTAGAAAAGTATTGTTTAAGATCCATGTGTTTATCCTTTTTACAGTTTTTTTTTTCCTACAATTAATATTTACTCTCATAGTGTTGTGGTCAGAAAAGATGCTTGATATGACTTCCATTTTCTTAAATTTACTGAGGATTTGTTTGTGACCCAAGATGTGGTTTTTCCTGGAGAATATTCCATATGCACTTCAGAAGAAAGTGCATCCTTTTGCATGTGGATAGAATGTTCTGAATATATCAATGAGATTCATCTGGTCTAATGTGTCATTTGAGGCTTGTGTTTCCCAATTAATTTTCTGTTTTGAAGATTTGCCCATTGGTGTAAATGAGGTGTTAAAATGTCCTCTTATTGTATTACTGTTGATTTCCACTTTTACATGTGTTAGTGTTTGCCTTATGTATTGAGGTGTTCCTATTTTGGGTGGGTAAATATTTACAATTGTTAATTTTTCTTCCTGGATTGATCCCTTGATCATTGAGTAGTGTCATTCCTTATCTCTTATAATATTATTTAAGGTCTATTTTGGCTGATATAAGAATTGCTATCACTGCTTTATTTTTATTTCTATTTGCAAGAAGTTTCTTGTTTTATCCTCTCACTTTGAGTCTCTATGTACCTCTAGGTCTGAAGTGAGAGTCTTGTGGATAGCATACATATGGGTCTTGTTTGTGTATTCATGCTGTCAGTCTGTGTCTTTTTGTTGTTGCACTTAATATATTTAGATTTAAAGTAATCATTGATATATATATTCACATTGGCATTTTCTTAATTGTTTTTAGCTTCTTTTTTTTCTTTTTTTGAAGGTCTTTCCCTTTTCTTTTGTTTCCTGCTAATATAAGCCCCTTTATAATTTGTTGTACAGCTGGTTTTTTGGTGCTAAGTTCTCTTAACTTTTACTTGTCTGTAAAGCATTTGACTATTGCATCAATTTTGAATGAGATCCTTGCTATGTAGTGTAATTTTAATTGTAGTTCCCCCGCTCCCTTTAAGTACTTTAAATTTATCCTGCAATCTCCTGGCTTGTAGAGTTTCTGATGAAAGATCAGCTGTTAATTGTAAGAGGTATCCCTTGTATGTTACTTATTGCTTTTCCCATGCTTCTTTTAATATATTTTCTTTGTGTTTAATCTAGGTTTGTTTGATTACTATGTGTTGCCACATGTTTGTCCTTATGTTTATCCTATATGAGACTATCTGTGTGTCGGGAGCCATGTTAGGCATTACTGACAAAATGGAGGCACAGCCCCAACCTCCTCTCCTCATCTCGCAGTCATGGTCCCAGGATGAAGGAGTTAGGCCTTGTGATTTTGACTTGTTCTTTCCTTTCATCGGTTGAGTTGGCTAGAAAGAATGTTAAGGAGCTTGAGAGAAGTATGAGAAAGCACAAAGCCTTCTACAGTTGTGCCCAGAAAATAATCTATAAAGTAACCATTGACATTTGTTCAAGGATCTTTACAAAGAATGTCCCAGGATTAGCACATAGGCCGCAGCTTGAGGCCATGGGAAGATTGTTATCTGAGAGCTGTTGTGAGGGAAAAGTTTATGGCAAAAGAAATTTGCTGAGTTTAGGGTTTAGGAATAATTAAGAATAGCTAGAAGCCTTTTTAGGAGATAGTGATCTTAAGATGCTAGGGGCAAACAGGATTTAGAAAGATAAGACATAAATTGAGGAATGTAGCATGAGTTATAATGTAATCACAAGTTAAGTATAGGACACAAAAGAGAAAGTAGATAATAGATAGTCAAGCCTATTCTCAATATGCCAGCAAATTTGGAAAACTCAGCAGTGCCCACAGGACTAGAAAAGGTCCGTTTTCATTCCAATCCCAAAGAAAGGCAAGGCCAAAGAATGTTCAAACTACCATACAATTGCACTCATCTCACACTCTAGTAAAGTAATGCTCAAAATTCTCCAAGCCAGGCTTCAGCAATATGTGAACCGTGAACTTCCAGATGTTCAAGCTGGTTTTAGAAAAGGCAGAGGAACCAGAGATCAAATTGCCAACATCTGCTGGATCATGGAAAAAGCAAAAGAGTTCCAGAAAAACATCTATTTCTGCTTTATTGACTATGCCAAAGCCTTTGACTGTGTGGATCACAATACACTGTGGAAAATTCTTCAAGAGATGGGAATACCAGACCACCTGATCTGCCTCTTGAGAAATTTGTATGCAGGTCAGGAAGTAACAGTTAGAACTGGACATGGAACAGCAGACTGGTTCCAAATAGGCAAAGGAGTATGCCAAGGCTGTATATTGTGACCCTGCTTATTTAACTTATATGCAGAGTACATCATGAGAAACGCTGGACTAGAAGAAACACAAGCTGGAATCAAGATTGCCGGGAGAAATATCAATAACCTCAGATACACAGATGACACCACCCTTATGGCAGAAAGTGAAGAGGAACTAAAGAGTCTCTGGATGAAAGTGAAAGAGGAGAGTGAAAAAGTTGGCTTAAAGCTCAGCATTCAGAAAACAAAGATCATGGCATCTGGTCCCATCACTTCATGGAAAATAGATGGGGAAACAATGGAAACAATGTCAGACTTTATTTTTCTGGGCTCCAAAATCACTGCAGATGGTGACTGCAGTCATGAAATTAAAAGATGCTTACTCCTTGGAAGGAAAATTGTGACCAACCTAGATAGCATATTCAAAAGCAGAGACATTACTTTGCCAACAAAGATCCATCTAGTCAAGGCTGTGGTTTTTCCTGTGGTCATGTATGGATGTGAGAGTTGGACTGTGAAGAAGGCTGAGCACCAAAGAATTGATGCTTTTGAACTGTGGTGATGGAGAATGCCGGGGACCAGCCCCGGCTGAGCCAGGGTATTCGAAGGAGAGACGGCTAGGCGAGGGTCAGGGAATAACTGCTTAATTACACTTTAATTAAGGATACAAAGAGTAATAGAATAAGGATAGCTCAGTGAGGAAATTCAGTGGAGAAAAGCGGCTAAAATAAGGATAGCTCAGTAGGAAAATTCAGTGGAGAAAAGAAGCTGAGTGGCTTGGTTTACGCAGAAAATCAATATAACCCGTGACACCAGGTTAGCTCTGACCACGGAGGCCGCAGGCGCCCTCTCGAATAGCAGAAGGTGCCCCACCTTAGACACCTTCTCGAGTGGGTCTTAGAAGCCCAGGCAAATAAATGGTCGCAGAGGACATCCGCGCTCCAGATGGACACTCAGCTGGAATTTGGGAGAGAGAGTGACATGGGGAGACCAAGTTTCAGTGAACAAGGCCCGCACTTTATTTTCCAAAGTAGTTTTTATACCTTAAGGTATGCATAGAGGATAATGGGGGAAGGGGTAGAGTCATGCAGCAAGCCAGGCTTTCTTCCTGCAAACTTATCATATGCAAAAGTTCAGGTGATTGACATCATCTTCTGGCCCGGAGGCCTGTTAACATTTTAAGAAACTTATCTTTCTCTAAAGGTGATTATTCCAAAGTCAGGAGCCAGCCTTCCAAAAAGCATTGGACAAAGCGGCATTTTACATTTCTATACACCCATTATATCAATCAATACACTGCCAAGGACACAGTAGGTAAGGAGTATGGAGACTTAGCAGCAAACATTGGCCCAACAAGTGAAAAACCCTTCACCAATACATTTTCTAATCAATCTTTTAACTACTCAAAGGAATCTGTGTTTAGGCAGTTTAGAACATCTCCTGCCTCTCACAGTTGGGAGGCTCTGAACAATCACATGTGGCCGGAAAAACCCATTCAGGCAGGCTAGAGGATTTCCAAAGGAGTTTGTAGGTTGAAACACTGTCACATCCAAGAATTATTAACTGGAGCTGTAAGCTAACTCTTTTTTCAGAGAGAGGTAGTGGGAGACAGCCCCCCGTAAAGTCAGAGGTGTAGGTGAAAGCACAAAGAAGAAAATAGGCAGACTCTGGTTTTGGGGGTAGATGCTCGAGAATTTCCAGGGGGACTCCTGAGGCTCGATCCCGCCTTTGCGTATGCCGAGCCTCCTTCCTCATGACCTTTGTCATGGGCGGAGTGCCTCACGCTGGCTCTCGGCAGTGATAGAATTCCAGTTGAGCTATTCCAGATCCTGAAAGATGATGCTGTGGAAAGTGCTGCACTCAATATTCAATATGCACTCAATATGCAATATGCCGGCTCCCGGCAAAAGAAGACTCTTGCAAGTCCCTTGGACTGCAAGGAGATCCAACCAGTCCATTCTAAAGGAGATCAGCCCTGGGATTTCTTTGGAAGGAATGATGCTGAAGCTGAAACTCCAGTACTTTGGCCACCTCATGTGAAGAGTTGACTCATTGGAAAAGACTCTGATGCTGGGATGGATTGGGGGCAAGAGGAGAAGGGGACGACAGAGGATGAGATGGCTGGATGGCATCACTGACTCGATGGACATGAGTCTGAGTGAACTCCGGGAGTTGGTGATGGACAGGGAGGCCTGGCGTGCTGCAATTCATGGGGTCGCAAAGAGTCGGACACGACTGTCACTTATCTGATCTGATCTGATTAACTTTCTTGTAAAAATCCATTTTTCAAAGATTTTCCATATTTCATTTAAATGTGTGTGTGTGTGTGTGTGTATGTATGTATTTTAAATGTATTGTACTGATTTAAATGATTGTGATCAATTTTGTATTTTTTATATTGTATTTTTGAGATTCTAATCTCTCGGTTTTTAATCTTTGCTTTTTGAAATTTGTTATCAATTTTGTACTTTTAAGGGTCAAATATTTAGTATCCATTTTCACTTATGTATTTGACTATTGGCTTGATTGCTCTCTCCCCTTTAGACCCTCGCTTTTCTCCTCCTAATCACTTCTATCTCCCTCTTCTTTCTTTTCTATATAACTCTTTGAATCTCTATGGGTGTTCCTTGCTGTGGAGAGCTGTTTCACCATTAACCTAGAAGTTTTGTCTTCTGAATCATGTGTATGGAAAATTGTTGAGGCTACTGTAAGAGAAGGCCCAAAATCCAGAAGCAAGAGGCTCAATTCCAGAACTTTATAACATCAGAGAACTCCTGACTATCAGCCTCTTTCTCTCTTTCACTTTCTTTTCGTCAACTCTGGAACACCAGGTCCCGGTGCATTAAAGGACCCCAACAAGTGGCGCCTGAACAGGGACACTGGTATACTTGGCATTTTGGACAGAGTGACTCAAGGCTTATTGAGGTCAGGGCCTATTGAGGTCGGTAAGTACTAAGACAGGGGTCAAACTGCTTGAAAGCCCCATTATTTCTCTACTTTACTTCACCATTTGTTTAAAGTTCAGGGACTTCTGGTTTCACACCAAGGAATAGAGGCTTGCCTTCAAACAGTAGTCAAAAGTAATCCCTGGTTCCCTGATGAAGGCAGTTTTGAGTTAGAAATTTGGCACCAGATCAAAGAAAATTTGAATGAACTGCCGGGGAGGGAGAAAATATTCCAATTGATTTCTGGCCCCTATGGACTCTCATTAAAGCTGTAATGCTGCCATTTCAAGGTAATTCTAGCCCTCATGATATTTGACAACAGACAGAACACTGATTGCATGAATATGAATTAGATGATGTAAATTTACAAAAGGCCCATTTAAAAAAACATAAAGTATTTCAAAATTTTCCTACTAGCCCTGCCCCAGTTGCTCCAAATGCTCCTCCTCTGACAGCAGGCAGGAATCCAGAAGTCTCTCCTTTGTTAGAACTTAATGATTCTGACAATGACTCTCCTGAGGCGTTTTTTGACACCAAAGCTGGCAATGTTCTTATGGAAAATTATAAGTCCTTGGCACAGACTCATATTTGCAAAAAATCAGGACTTATTCACTCTCCTCCACAACAGAGGCTCTCTGAATTACTGGCTTTGCAATCAAAAGTTTCTGACCCCGTTGGTTTTTCCATCTTTCCGGTTGTAAGAAATGCTCAAGGGCACATAATACCTCAAAATGATGGTATTAATCTTTTTTACATGCAACAAATGAAAAAGATATGGCCCACATTTGCCTTTTACTATAGAGCTTCTAAATGTTGTGGCATCTTCTATTGGAAACTTTATTCCCTATGATTGGTGAATTTTAATAAAAGCTTTCCTTAAACCAGGAGAATATCATAAATGGACAATGTGGTTTCATGATATAGCCAGAGATTATGCTAACAAGAATGTTCGAGCTGGCACTCCCCAAAACCAAATTACTTTTGAAATGCTAACTGGTGCGGGACAATTTCATACCATAGAAGCTCAAATACAATGCCCTCCCTTGTTGCATGAACAATTAAAAACAGTGGCCTTTGAAGCTTGGGATCAAATTACTCCTCAGTGAGAGCCTACAGGTAGCTACACTAAAATATTACAAGGACCTAATGAAAGTTATGCTGATTTTTTAGCTAGATTAGAAACTCCTATATCCCAAACTGTAATTAGATAAGAAGTTAAAAAAACAGCTAGAGAAATTACTTGTTTATGAGAATGCAAATCAGGAATGTCAAAGAGGTATTGCTCCAATTCGTGAGACTGGGACTATTATTGATTATTCGAAGGCTTGTCACAGTCTAGGATCAGAAACTCAAAAGATACAAATGCTAGTTGAGACAATGGTTGCTGCCTTTAGAAAGGGAAATGAAGGATGCTTTACATGTAGAAATAAAAACCATTTAAAAAGGGACACCCTTAAGAAGGCTAATAAAAAACCTCCGAGAATTTGCCCTCAGTGCCACAGAGGAATGCATTGCGTCAAAGATTGTAAATCTAAATTTAATATTGAAGGAAAACCTATTCCGGGAAACTTCAAACAGGGGACCCCCCCTCCCCCACCCCGGTCTCCTACAACAAAAACCAGGGGCAAATTCTATCTTTTCCCTCAAACCTTCAACATCTGGCAGTGGTCCCGTTGATATACCAACCTAAATGATTTTTTCCTTTACCCTCAAGCAGTCCCTTCTAGAGTACCTACCAGACTTTTTGGATCCCTGCCCCCACAAACCTTCGGTCTTTTGCTTGGCCAATCTAGTTTGACTTCTAAAGGAATTACTGTTCACCCTGAAGTAATTGATTCAGGTTATAAAGGAGAAATTCAAATTATGACATCATCTCAGATTCTATATCAATTAAAAAAGGGGGACAAAATTGCTCAATTACTTCTTTTGCCTTACATTTCTATTAACTCCTCTAATAATGTATGGACAGGCGGATTCAGCAGTACAGATAAAAAACAATCCTTATAGACATCATTGGTATCTGAATATGCCCGACCAAATATAAATACCAAAATTGATAGTAAAATATTATCTGGTCTTCTCGACACTGGACCTGATATTACTATTATTTCCAAACACTTATGGCCCCAATCCTGGCCTATACAAAAAGGTCTCTTGCCAAATTGCAGGAATTTATCAAACTAAAGTACAAAAAATCTATCAAAGTGTTCAGATATACCTAGGTGAAGGACCAGAAGGCCAAACTGCAACACTAAGACCTTATGTGATAAATGCACCTCTTAATTTAATAGGAAGGGACTTACTTATGCAATGGTAGACTCAGATATGCATTCACTCAGATATGCATTCCACATTTCTCCTAGAGGACACTTCTCATTTAACAAACAGAGCAATTATTAAAATAACTTGGAAGAATTGATGAGCCTATTTGGACACAGCAGTGGCCCCTTACAAAAGAAAAACTACATGTTGCTAAAGAACTGATTTTCACTGAAAGTGAAAGAGGAGAGTGAAAAAGTTGGCTTAAAGCTCAACATTCAGAAAACGAAGACCATGGCATCTGGTCTCATCACTTCATGGGAAACAGATGGGTAAACAGTGGAAACAGTGTCAGACTTTATTTTTCTGGGCTCCAAAATCACTGCAGATGGCGACTGCAGCCATGCAATTAAAAGATGCTTACTCCTTGGAAGGAAAGTTATGACCAACCTAGATAACATATTCAAAAGCAGAGACATTACTTTGCCAACAAAGGTCCATCTAGTCAAGGCGATGGTTTTTCCAGTGGTCATGTATGGATGTGAGAGTTGGACTGTGAAGAAAGCTGAGCACCAAAGAATTGATGCTTTTGAACTGTGGTGATGGAGAAGACTCTTGCGAGTCCCTTGGACTACAAGGAGATCCAACCAGTCCATTCTGAAGGAGATCAGCCCTGGGATTTCTTTGGAAGGAATGATGCTGAAGCTGAAACTCCAGTACTTTGGCCACCTCATGCGAAGAGTTGACTCATTGGAAAAGACTCTGATGCTGGGAGGGATTGGCGGCAGGAGGAGAAGGGGATGACAGAGGATGAGATGGCTGGATGGCATCACTGACTCGATGGACGTGAGTCTGAGCGAACTCCGGGAGTTGGTGATGGACAGGGAGGCCTGGCGTGCTGCAATTCATGCGGTCGCAAAGAGTCGGACACGACTGAGCAACTGAACTGAACTGAACTGAACTGAAAGAATTGATAGACAATTAGAATTGAAACATATTGAGGAATCTTGCTCTCCTTGGAGCTCTCCTATTTTTGTTTTAAAAAAGAAATCTAGCAAATGGCGCCTTTTAACAGACCTTAGAAAAGTTAATGCATCTATGAAACCTATGGATGCATTACAACCAAGAATCCCATCACCTACTACCATTCCTCAAAATTGGCATATTATTATTATTGATTTACAAGATTGCTTTTTTAATATACATTTACACCCTTTAGACCAAGAGAGATTTGCTTTCCCTCTCCCTTTTCCTAATCAGTTCAGGCCTCATAAGCAATATCAATGGAATGTGCTGCCTCCAGGAATGATGTATTCTCTCACCATGTGTCAATGCTACGTGTCTAAAGCCCTTGAGCCTGTGAGAAAACAATTTCCTGACTTTCTTGTTATTCATTATATGGATGATATATTGTTTTCAGTTCCATCTGTTTTAGAAACTTAATACATATTTGATATAGCTAAACAATTCTTAAAAATCTCTGGGTTAATCACTGCCCCTGAAAAAAATCAAACTGCTACACCTTACCATTACTTAGGATTAATTGTGTATAGACAGCCTATTATTCCTCAATTAACTCAGATTTGTACTGAAAAATTATCAACTTTAAATTATTTTCAAAAACTCTTAGGCAATATAAATTGGATTAGACCCTCGTTAGGCATTGCTAATTATCAACTGAATAATCTATTTAATACTTTGAAAGGAGATCCTAATTTAGATAGCCCTCATTCACTTTCTCAAGAGGCACGAGAGGAACTCTATTTAGTGCAAAATAAATCAGACTAGATTTACCTCTAGAATTATTTATACTCCCCTCTCTTCATTCTCCCACAGGACATCTTGCCCAACAAGAACACGCAATAGAATGGATCTATACCCATTTTAGAGGAATAAAGTCAAACCCTGCTACTGCTACTGCTGCTGCTAAGTCACTTCAGTCGTGTCCCACTCTGTGTGACAACACAGGCGGCAGCCCACCAGGCATCCCCATTCCTGGGATTCTCCAGGCAAGAACACTGGAATGGGTTGCCATTTCCTTCTCCAATTCGTGAAAGTGAAAAGCGAAAGTGAATTCGCTCAGTTGTGTCCGACTCCTAGCGACCTCATGGACTGCAGCCCACCAGGCCCCACCATTCATGGGATTTTCCAGGCAAGAGTACTGGAGTAGGTTGCCATTGCCTTCTCCAAAAGTCAAACACAACCTTGATTTAATTGCTCTCATCATTAATAACAGAAGAAATAGAATTAAAATTCTAACTGGCTCTGATCCTCATAAAATTGTAATCAGTTCAGTTCAGTTGCACAGTGGTGTCAGACTCTTTGCAACCCCATGAAATGCAGCACGCAAGGCCGCCAAGCCTGGAGTTCACTCAGACTCATGTCCATCCAGTCAGTGATGCTATCCAGCCATCTCATCCTCTGTTGTCCCCTTCTCCTCCTGCCACCAATCCCTCCCAGAATCAGACTCTTTTCGAATGAGTCAACTCTTCACATGAGTTGGCCAAATACTGGTGTTTCAGCTATAGCATCATTCTTTCCAAAGAATACCCAGGGCTGATCTCCTTCAGAACGGACTGGTTGGATTTCCTTGAAGTCCAAGGGACTCTCAAGAGTCTTCTCCAACATCACAGTTCAAAAGCATCAATTCTTCGGCTCTCAGCTTTCTTGACAGTCCAGTTCTCACATCCATACATGACCACTGGGAAAACCATAGCCCTGACTAGACGGACCTTTGTTGGCAAAGTAATGTCTCTGCTTTTGAATATGCTATCTACGTTGGTCATAACTTTCCTTCCAAGGAGTAAGCGTCTTTTAATTGCATGGCTGCAATCAACATCTGCAGTGATTTTGGAGCCCAGAAAAATAAAGTCTGACACTGTTTCCACTGCTTCTCCATCTATTTCCCATGAAGTGATGGGACCAGATGCCATAATCTTGGTTTTCTGAATGCTGAGCTTTAAACAAACTTTTTCACTCTCCACTTTCACTTTCATCAAGAGGCTTTTTAGTTCCTTTTCACTTTCTGCCATAAGGGTGTTGTCATCTGCATATCTGACATTATTGATATTTCTCCCGGCAATCTTGATTCCAGCTTGTGCTTCTTCCAGCCCAGCATTTCTCATGATGTACTCTGCATAGAAGTTAAATAAGCAGGGTGACAATATACAGCCTTGGCATACTCCTTTTCTTATTTGGAACCAGTTTGTTTTTCCACGCCCAGTTCTAACTGTTGCTTCCTGACCTGCATATATGTTTCTCAAGAGGCAGGTCAGGTGGTCTGGTATTCTCATCTCTTTCAGAATTTTCCACAGTTTATTGTGATCCACACAGTCAAAGGCTTTGGCATAGTCAATAAAGCAGAAGTAGATGTTTTTCTGGAACTCTCTTGCTTCTTCAATTATCCAGAAGAGGTTGGCAATTTGATCTCTGGTTCCTCTGCCTTTTCTAAAATGAGCTTGAACGTCTGGAAGTTCACGGTTCATGTATTGCTGAAGCCTGGCTTGCATAATTTTGATAATTACTTTACTATCGTGTGAGATGAGTGCAATTGTGTGGTAGTTTGAGCATTCTTTGGTGTTGCCTTTCTTTGGAATTGGAATGAAAACTGAATTTTTCCAGTCCTGTGGCCACTGCTGAGTTTTCCAAATTTCTGGCATATTGTGTGCTGAAATTTCACAGCATCATCTTTCAGGATTTGAGATAGATCAACTGGAATTCCATCACCTCCACTAGCTTTGTTTGTAATCATGCTTCCTAAGGCCCACTTGACTTCACATTCCAGGATGTCTGGCTCTAGGTGAGTGATCCCACCATTTGATTATCTGGCTCGTGAAGATGCTTTTTGTGTCTTCTGTGTATTCTTGCCATCTCTTCTTAATATCTTCTGCTTCTGTTAAGTCCATCAATTTCTGTCCTTTATTGAGCCCATCTTTGCATGAAATGTTCCCTTGGTATCTCTAATTTTCTTGAAGAGATCTCTAGTCTTTCCCATTCTGTTGTTTTCCTCCATTTCTTTGCATTGATCACTGAGGAAGACTTTCTTATCTCTCCTTGCTATTCTTTGGATCTCTGCATTCAGATGTTTATAGCTTTCCTTTTCTCCTTTGCTTTTTGCTTGTCTTCTTTTCACAGCTATTTGTCAGGCCTCCCCAGACAGCCATTTTGCTTTTTTGTGTTTCTTTCCTATGGAGATGGTCTTGATCCCTGTCTCCTGTACAATGTCATGAACCTCATTCCATAGTTCATCGGGCACTCTATCTATCAGATCTAGGCCCTTAAACCTATTTCTCACATCCACTGCATAATCATAAGGAATTTGATTTAGGTCATACCTGAATGGTCTAGTGGTTTCCCCTACTTTCTTCAATTTAAGTCTGAATTTGGCAATAAGGAGTTGATGATGTGAGCCACAGTCAGCTCCCGGTCTTGTTTTTGCTGACTATATAGAATTTCTGCATCTTTGGGTGCAAAGAATATAATCGATCTGATTTCAGTGTTGACCATCTGGTGATGTCCATGTGTAGATTCTTCTCCTGTGTTATTGGAAGAGGGTGTTTGCTGTGACCAGTGCATTCTCTTGGCAAAACTCTATTAGCCTTTGTCCTGCTTCATTCCCTATTCAAAGGCCAAAATTTGCCAGTTACCCCCCAGTGTTTCTTGACTTCCTACTTTTTCATTCCAGTTCCTTATAATGAAAAGGACATATTTTTTGGATATTAGTTCTAAAAGGTCTTGTACGTCTTCATAGAACCATTCTACTTCAGCTTCTTCAGTGTTTCTGGTTGGGGCATAGACTTGGATTTCTGTGATATTGAATGGTTTGCCTTGGAAATGAGCAGAGACCATCCTGTTTTTTTTTGAGTTTGCATCCAAGTGCTGCATTTCGGACTCTTTCGTTTACCATGATGGCTACTCAGCTAATATATATATATGTATATATACATATACATACATACATATAAAACACACACACACAGTTCTAATGAGCGTCCAAAACTGGAGCCCATTATACAGAGTGAAGTAAGCCAGAAAGAAAAACACCAGTACAGTGCATTAACACATATATATGTAATTTGAAAGATGGTAGTGACGACCTTATATGCAAGACAGCAAAATAGTCATAGTTGTAAAGAACAGACATTCAGACTCTGTGGGAGAATGCAAGAGTGAGATGAATTGAGAGAATAGCATTCAAACATGTATACTACTATATGTGAAATAGATGATCAGTCCACGTTCAATGCCTGAAACTGGGCACTCAAGGCTGAGGCACTGAGACAACCCAGAGGGATGGGATAGGGAGGGAGATGGGAGGGGAGTTCGGGATGTTGAGACACATGTGCACACATGGCTGACTCATGTCAGTGTATGGCAAAAGCCACCACAATATTGTAAAGTAATTATCCTCCAACTAAATAAATACACTTTTTAAAAAGTGTAAACCAAAATATCACCAAAACTAAAATAATACATCCGTATCACTGATGAACATAGAAGCAAATATCCTCAAAAAATAGAAGAAAACCAACGCCAGTAACACTTTAAAAGGCTCATACAATATGATCAAATTGGATTTATTATGTAGATGCAATAAATGTTCAACCTATATAAATCAATCAATGTGATACAGCAGACTAACAAACTAAAGGGTAAAAACCATATGATAATCTCAATAAATGCATAAAAAATATTTTGAGAAAATTCAACAGTCATTTATGCAAAATATTTCCAGAAATTGAGTATGGAGGGAATCTACTTCAACATAATAAAGTCCATATATGAGAAACTCACAGAAAACATTGTTCTCAATGGTGAAAAACTGAAAGCATTTCCCTTAACATGAGGAAGGGGACAGGGTGTCCATTCTCACCACTATCTTTAAACACAGTCTGTAATCCTTAGTCACAGCAATCAGAGAAGAAAAGAAAATAAAATAATCCAAATTGGAAAAGAAGTAAAAATATCAATGTTTCCAGAGGACATGATATAATACATAGGAAATCTTAAAGATACCATAAGATAAATGCTAGAGCTAACAAATAAATTTGGTAAAGTTACAGGATAAAAAATTAATGCACATAAATCTCTTGCATATCTATATGCTAATAACAACATATTAGACAGGGAAATTAAGGAAACAATAACATTTACCATTGCATCTGAAAGAATAAAATACCTGGGGACAAACCTATCTAAATAGGCAAAAGACCTGTGTTCAGAAAATTATAAAACACTTATTAAAGTAATAAAAGATGACAAAAAACTGATGGGAAAATATACCACGTCCTTGGATCAGAAAAATCAATATTGCAGTGTCTATATTACCACTGAATCTACAGATTCAATGCAAATCCTATCAAATTATCACTGGAATTATTAAAGAATTAAAAAAATGCAATTTGTATTGAAACACAAAGGACCTTGAACAACCAAAGTAATTTTGAAAAAGAAAAACAGAGCTGAAGGAATCAGGTTCCTCGAATTTAAAGTATATTACAAAATTATAGTAATCAAGACAGTATGGTACTGGCACAAAAATGGATATATGGATAGAAAGCCTAGAGGTAACCACATAAACCTATGGTCACCTAATCTGTGAAAAGGTAGGCAAGAATATACAATGGAGAAAAGACAGCCTCTTCAATGAGTGGTGCTGGGAAAACTGGATAGCTTCACATTAAAGAGTGTAATTAGAACACTACCTAATATTATCAAAATAAACTTAAAATGAATTAAAAACCTAAATATAAACCTGGACATCATAAAACTCTTAGAGGAAAATAGTAAATATACTCTTTGATATAAACTACAGCAAGATCTTTTTTGACCCACCTCCTAGAGCAATGAAAATAAAAATGTAAAGAAACAGATTGGACTTAATTTAACTTAAAAGCTTTTGCACAGCAAAGGAAACCAGAAACAAGATGAAAAGATAAAAATTGAAATGGGATAAAATATTTACAAATGAAGCAACCACCAAGGAATTAATCTCCAAAATATACAAAGAGCTCATGTAGCTTAATATAAAAAGAAAATCTAATCAAAATTTGGCAAAAGATCTAAATAGACCTATCTCAAAACAAGACATACAGATGGCCAAGAGACATGTGAAATGATGCTCAACATCACTAATTATCAGAGAAATGCAAATCAAAACTGAAAAAAACTACATTGAGGTATCACCTCATACTGATCAGAAAATGTGTCATTAAAAATCCATTCTCTAAGTGCTGGAAAGGACAAGGAGTAAAGGGAACTCTTGAGCTATTGGTGGGAATCTAAATTGATAAAATCACTATGAAAGTATAAAGGTTCCTTAAAAAACTAACCATGCGTGTGTGCTTAGTCACTCAGTCATGTCTGATTCTTTGCAACCCATGGACTGTAGCCCGCCAAGCTCCACTTTCTGTGGGGATTTTCCAGGCAAGAATAGTGGAGTGGGTTGCTATGCCCTCCTCTAGGGGATCTTCCCAACCCAGGGATTGAACCCAGGTCTCCCACATTGCAGGCATATTCTTTGCCATTGAGCCACCAGGGAAGCCCATACATATATATTACCATATGTAAAGTAGATAACTGGTGGGAATTTCCTGTATGACACCAATAGCACAGTCACAAAAGCAAAAACAAGTGGCAATGAAACAAACAAAAAGTTTTGTGAATCAAAGAACACAATAAACAGCATAAGAAAGCAATCTACGGAATAGAAGAAGCTAATTGCAAGTCATGTATCTGACTAGGATCAATATCCAGAATATGTAAAAAACTAATCAGCAGTAAAAAAGTAATAGCCAGATTAAAAGTGAACAAATGATTTGAATAGACATTTTTCTTCAAAGTAATTTTTATATTCCACATATAAGTGATAGCAGAATATTTGCCTTTCTCTAATGTAGAAGACAGGAAGAAAAAAAGAAAAGCAGGCCCCAGCAAGGGACACAAAAGGAATTTATAATTATTGATGTTATAAACTGGACGCTATAAGGCATTAGGCTCTTGAAACAAGTCCAGAGGGAACAGTTCATAATCTTGAAAACAAGATATGATATTGGGGTCAGAAAATCAACCCCAGATTGTTTCCCAACTGGTGTCTCGGAGTGACATATTTTATGTATCTGGAGGAAAATCTATAGATAAAAATATTAGTCTTAGTTACTGAGTGGTTATTGATTACTGTTTCTTAGTTACTCAATGGCTAATGATCACTTTGTTCTTTGGCCCTGAAGGCCACATGAGATAGCTTAACTCCCTCCACATTCTTTATTTCATGGCTGAGAGTATAATAAAGCTGGCCTGGATTCAGTTTCTGCACCTTCACCTTGGAGCGGTATCAGTCCCCTGATCCTTGCCTTTCACTGAACTCTTGTGTCTTGTTTCTCATTCTCCAGTCATATCGCACTTTCAGAAACCCTGCTTGTCAAGCCAGTCTCAATACTCTGACTTATTTCACTAAGCATAATACTCTTGAGGTCCATTTCTGTTGTTGATAAAGGTAGAATTTCTTTTTTCAGGGCAAAGTAATATGCCATTATATATACATATATACCAGATTTTTTTTCTATTCTTTCATCTGTTGATGGACACCTGGGTTGCTTCCATATCAAGGTTTTTATGAATAATGCTGATAGGAATACTGGGTACATGTATCTTTTCAAATTAGAGTTTTTTTCAGATATATACCTAGGAATGGATTTCCAGGGTCATATAATAGCTCTATTTTTAGTTTTTGAGAAACATCCATACTGTTTTCCATAGGAGCTGCACAAAATTATATTCCCACCAACAGTGTATCAGTCAGTAAGTTCAGTTGATCATTTGTGTCCAACTCTTTGTGACCCCATGGACTACAGCACTCCAGGCTTCCCTGTCCATCACGGACTCCCAGAGTTTGCTCAAACTCATGTCCATCCAGTTAGTGATGCCATCCAAACATCTTATCCTCTGTCGTCCCTTTCTCCTCCTGCCTTAAATCTTTCCCAACATCAGGGTCTTTTCCAATGAGTAAGTTCTTCACATGAGATGGCCAAAGTGTATAGGGCTCTCTTTTTTCCACAACCTCACCAAAGTTTGTCATTTGTAGACTTTTGGGTAATAGCCATTATGACAAATGTGAGGTGATATCTCGTAATTCTGACTTTCATTTTTCTAATAATTGGACTTGCCTGGTGGCTTAGACACAGGTTTGATCCCCTGGTGAAGGGAGTTGCAGCCCACTCCAACATTCTTGCCTGGAGAATTCCATGGACAGAGGAATCTGGTGGGCTACAGTCCACGGGGTCAAAAAGAGTTGGACATGATTGAGCAACTAACACTTTGAATAATTAGTCAGGTTAAGCATATGTTTGTGTGCATGTTAAATATCTGTATGTCTTCTTGGCAAAAAACATTTCTTCAGGTCTTCTGATAATTTTTTTTGACAATTTTTAAATTTTTTTCCTGATATTGAGTTATATGAGCTGTTTACATATTTTGGATTTTAATCCCTTGTTGATCATAAAATCTGAAGATACTTTTTACCTATTGTTTAGGTTGTCTTCTCATTTTGTTGATGGCTTTCTTTGCTGTGGAAAAGTATTCAAGTTTAATTATGTCACATATGTTTATTTTTGCTTTTGTTTATTTTACCTTATGGGACACATCAAAAACAAAAAAATTTGCCATGATTTTTGTCAAAGAGTATTCTGCCAGTGCTCTCTAGGATTTGTTTATTTTGTGGTCTTACAGTTAGGTCTTTAATCCATTTTGAAGATTTTTTGCATTCAATCTCACTGTTTTCCATATGGCTGTCAAATTTTCCCAGGACTACTTATTGAGTAGAGTGTCTTTTCTCTCTTATGTAGTCTTGCCTCTTTTGTCATATTAATAGAGTAAATGACAATGTGCATGCTATTTCACTTCAGTAGTGTCCAACTTTTTGCTACCCTATGAACTGTAGCCTACCAGGCTCCTCTGTCCTGGAGATTCTCCAGACAAGAATACTGGAGTGGGTTGCTGTGACCTCCTCCAGGGAATCTTCCAAAAAAAGGAATTGAACCCATGTGCCTTATGTCTCCTACCTTGGCAGGCAACTTCTTTACCACTCGTGCCACCTGGAAAGCTTGAATGACCATAGGTACATGGATTTCTTTTTTGGATCACCATACAGTCCCATTGACCATGCATCTGTTTTTCTGCCAATATTATGTTGTTTTGATTACTGCAGATTGGGGTATAATGTAAAAAAGCATGATACCTCCAGTTTTCTTCTTTTCTGTAAAGATTTCTTTGGCAACTTGAGGGCTTTTGCAGTTCTATACAAATGTTAGGATTATTTCTTCTAGTTTTGTTAAAAATGTCATGGGTATTTTGATAAGGATTGAATAAATATGTAGGTTGATTTGTGTCAGTTCAGTTCAGTCGCTCAGTCGTGTCCGACTCTTTGTGACCCCATGAATCACAGCACGCCAGGCCTCCCTGTCCATCACCAACTCCCAGAGTTCACTCAGACTCACGTCCATGAAGTCAGTGATACCATCCAGCCATCTCATCCTCTGTCGTCCCCTTCTACTCCTGCCCCCAATCCCTCCCAGCATCAGAGTCTTTTCCAATGAGTCAACTCTTCGCATGAGGTGGCCAAAGTACTGGAGTTTCAGCTTTAGCATTATTCCCTCCAAAGAAATCCCAGGACTGATATCCTTCAGAATGGACTGGTTGGATCTCCTTGCAGTCCAAGGGACTCTCAAGAGTCTTCTCCAACACTGCAGTTCAAAAGCATCAATTCTTCAGCCCTCAGCCTTCTTCACAGTCCAACTCTCACATCCATACATGACCACAAGAAAAACCATAGCCTTGACTAAATGGACCTTTGTTGGCAAAGTAATGTCTCTGCTTTTCAATATGCTATCTAGGTTGGTCATAACTTTCCTTCCAAGAAGTAAGCATCTTTTAATTTCATGGCTGCAGTCACCATCTGCAGTGATTATGGAGCTCAGAAAAATAAAGTCTGACACTGTTTCCACTGTTTCCCTATCTATTTCCCATGAAATGATGGGACCGGATGTCATGATCTTCATTTTCCCAATGTTGAGCTTTAAGCCAACTTTTTCACTCTCCACTTTCACTTTCATCAAGAGGCTTTTTAGTTCGTCTTCACTTTCTGCCATAAGGGTGGTGTCATTTGCATATCTGAGGTTATTGATATTTCTCCCAGCAATCTTGATTCCAGCTTGTGTTTCTTCCAGTCCAGCGTTTTTCATGATGTACTCTGCATATAAGTTAAATAAGCAGGGTGACAATATAGAACCTTGACCTACTCCTTTTCCTATTTGGAACCATTCTGTTGTTCCATGTCCAGTTCTAACTGTTGCTTCCTGACCTGCATACAGATTTGTCAAGAGGCAGGTCAGGTGGTCTGGTACTCAAATCTCTTGAAGAATTTTCCACAGTTTATTGTGATCCACACAGTCGAAGGCTGTGGCATAGTCAATAAAGCAGAAATAGATGTTTCTCTGGAATTCTCTTGCTTTTTCCATGATCCAGCGGATGTTGGCAATTTGGTCTCTGGTTCCTCTGCCTTTTCTAAAACCAGCTTAAACATCAGGAATTTCACAGTTCACGGATTGCTGAGGCCTAGCTTGGAGAATTTTGAGCATTACTTTACTAGCATGTGAGATGACTGCAATTGTGTGGTAGTTTGAGCATTCTTTGGCATTGCCTTTCTTTGGGAGTGGAATGAAAACTGACCTTTCCCAGTCCTATTGCCACTGTTGAGCTTTCCAAATTTGCTGCCATATTGAATGCAGCACTTACACAGCATCATCTTTCAGGATTTGACATAGCTCAATTGGAATTCCATCACCTCCATTAGCTTTCATCATAATGATGCTTTCTAAGGCCCACTTGACTTTACATTCCAGGATGTCTGGCTCTAGGTCAGTGATCACACCATCATGATTATCTGGGTCATGAAGATCTTTTTTGTATAATTTTTCTGTGTATTCTTGACACCTCTTCTTAATATCTTCTGCTTCTGTTAGGTCCATACCATTTCTGTCCTTTTTCGAGCCCATCTTTGCATGAAATATTCCCTTGTTATCTCTAAGTTCCTTGAAGAGATCTCTAGTCTTTCCCATTCTGTTGTTTTCCTCTATTTCTTTGCATTGATTGCTGAAGAAGGTTTTCTTATCTCTTCTTGCTATTCTTTGGAACTCTGCATTCAGATGCTTATATTTTTCCTTTTCTCCTTTGCTTTTCACTTCTCTTCTTTTCACAGCTATTTGTAAGGTCTCCCCAGACAGCCATTTTGCTTTTTTGCATTTCTTTTCCATGGGGATGGTCTTGATCCCTGTCTCCTGTACAATGTCAGGAACCTCAGTCCATAGCTCAGCAGGCAACCTATCTATCATATCTAGGCCCTTAAATCTATTTCTCACTTCCACTGTATAATCATAAGGAATTTGATTTAGGTCATACCTGTATGGTCTAATGGTTTTCCCTGCTTTCTTCAATTTAAATCTGAATTTGGCAATAAGGATTTCATGATCTGAGCCACAGTCAGCTCCAGGTCTTGTTTGTGTTGACTGTATAGAGCTTCTCCATCTTTGGCTGCAAAGAATGTAATCAATCTGATTTCGGTGTTGACCATGCAGTGATGTCCATGTGTAGAGTCTTGTCTTGTGTTTTTGGAAGAGGGTGTTTGCTATGACCAGTGCATTTTCTTGGCAAAACTCTATTAGTCTTTGCCCTGCTTCATTCCGTATTCCAAGCCCAAATTTGCCTGTTACTCCAGGTGTTTCTTGATTTCCTACTTTTGCATTCCAGTAGCCTATAATGAACAGGACAACTTTTTTGGATGTTAGTTCTAAAAGGTTTTGGAGGTCTTCGTAGAACCGTTCAACTTCAGTTTCTTCAGCATTACTGGTTGGAGCATAGGCTTGGATTACTGTGATAATTAATGGTTTGCCATGGAAACAAACAGAGATTATTCTGTGGTTTTTGAGATTACATCCAAGTACTCCATTTCAAACTCTTTTGTTGACCATGATGGCTACTCCATTTCTTCTGAGGGATTCCTCTCCACAGTAGTAGATATAATGGTCATCTGAGTTAAATTCACCCATTCCAGTCCATTTTAGTTCGCTGATTCCTAGAATGTCGACATTCACTCTTGCCATCTCTTGTTTGATCACTTCCAATTTGCCTTGATTCATGGACCTGACATTCCAGGTTCCTAAGCAATATTGCTCTTTACAGCATCAGACCTTGCTTCTATCACCAGTGAAATCCACAGCTGTGTATTCTTTTTGCTTTGGCTCCATCCCCTCATTATTTCTGGAGTTATTTCTCCACTGATCTCCAGTAGCATATTGGGCACCTACTGACCTAGGCCATTTCTCTTTCCATATCCTATCATTTTGCCTTTTCATACTGTTCATGGGGTTCTCAAGGCAAGAATATTGAAGTGGTTTGCCATTCCCTTCTCCAGTGGAACACATTCTGTCAGATCTCTCCACCATGACCTGCCCATCTTGGGTTGCCCCATTGGCATGACTTAGTTTCACTGAGTTAGACAAGGCTGTGGTCCTAGTGTGATTAGATTGACTAGTTTTCTATGAGTATGGTTTCAGTGTGTCTGCCCTCTGATGCCCTCTCACAACACCTACCATCTTACTTGGGTTTCTCTTACCTTGGACTTGGGGTATCTCTTCACGGTTGCTCCAGCAAAGTGCAGCCATTGCTCCTTACCTTGGACGAAGGGTATCTCCTCAGCGCCACCCCTCCTGACCTTCAACTTGGGATAGCTTCTATAGGCTTTCTTGCACCTGTGCAGCCACCATTCCTTGGATGTGGGGTTGGTCCTCTGGCCGCCGCCCCTGACCTCGGATGTGGGGTAGCTCCTCCTGGCCACTGCCCCTGACCTTGGACTTGGATAGCTCTTCTCAGCTGTTCCTGCACCATTGCAGCCTGGCACTCTCAGCCACTGCCCCTGACCTCGGACGTGGGGTAACTCCTCTTGGCTGCTGCCCTTCGGGCATAGGGTCCTCCCAGCTTCTGCCCCTGACCTTGGACGTGAGGTAGCTCCTCTTGGCCACACTTAGTGTGCTGGTCACAGCCGCCGCCACGCTTAGCACACTGCTCTTAGTGATTTGTTTAGTATGGACATATTAGTAATATAAATTTTTCTGATCCAAAAACATGAACTATTTTCTATGTGTTTTGTATCTTCAACTTCCTATATCATTTTTAAATTGATTTCAGAATATAAATCTTTCAATTCCCTGCTTAAATTTATTCCTAGATATTTTACTCCTTTGATGTGATTTTTGAACCAGATATTTTTTATATTAATAATATCAGGTAATCTGCACATAGTAACAGTTTTACTTTACCACTTTCAACTTGTATACCTTTTATTTCCTTCTCTTGTATGATTTTGGCTGCTAGAGCTGCCAATATTGTATTAAATATAAGTGATGACAGATGACCTCATTTTCATTGAGAGATCATTCAGGTATGATATCAAATGTGAGTTTATCATATATGGCCTTTACTAATTTTAGGTACATTCCCTCTATACCAGCATTGCTGTTGTTGTTGTTTGCTGCTAGGTCTTGTCCAACTCTTTTGCAACTCTCTAAACTCTAGCCCACCAGGTTTCTCCATCCATGGTATTTCCCAGGCAAGAATGCTGAAGTGGTTTGTCATTTCCTTCTCTGGGGGAATCTTCCTGATCCAGGTATCAAATCCATGTTTCCTCTTTGTCAGGTGAATTCTTTAACACTTAGCCACCTGGGAAGCCCATTAATGAGTTTTTATCATAAGTGTTAAGTTTTTAAAATGCTTTTTCTGCATCTATTGAGAAGATCATGCTATTTTTACCTTTCATTTTATTTATGTGATACATCACACTGATTTGTTATTACTGAATTATACTTGCACTTCTGGTATAAATCTTACTTTATCATGCAATATAATCCTTTTATATACTGTTGGATTGAGTTAGTTTATATTTTGTGGAGGTTTTTTTTCTTTTATATTGACCTGTAATTTTCTTTTAATTGTAGTGCTCTTGTCTGGTTTTTGAATAAAGTTGGATTTGTTGTGTAAAGTTGGATTTGTTGAATAAACCTGAGGGTGTCCCATCCTCATCATTTTTTTTTTTTGAAGAGTTAAGAAGGATAGGTATTGGTTCCTCTTTTAATGTCAGGACAATTCTCCTGTGAAGACTTCTGGTCCTGGAGTTTTATTTGCTGAGAGTATTATTATTATTATTTACCCATTCAGTTTCTGGTCCTGGAGTTTTATTTGCTGAGAGTATTATTATTATTATTTACCCATTCAGTTTCAGAATTAGTGATCAAGCTGTCCAAATTGTTTATTTCTTTCTAAAATTCTGTCTTGTAAGATTTCTATTAATTTGTGTTTCTATTAATTTGCCCATTTCTTACAGATTATTGATTTTCTTGGTGTGTAACTACAGAATTTTCTTATGATATTTTGTATCTCTGTGATATTTGTTATTGCTCCTCTTTCATTTATTATTTATTTGAGTTCTCTCTTTTTTCCTGGTGAAACTGGATAAAAGTTTATCAATTGCTTTATCTTTCAAAAGCAGGTCTTGGTTTCATTTTTTTTTATTGTTAACCTATATTTTATGTATTTCCTCTCTAATATTTATCATTTCCCTTCTTCTGATGACTTTAGATTTGCTTGCTCTTCTCTTTCTAATCTCATTAGATGGTTCAGAGTTTGTTTATTTGAAATTGTTCTTGTTTCTTGAGATATGCCTGTATGGTTATAAACTTCTCTGAATGACTTTTGCTCCATCTCATAGATCTTGGAAAGCTGTTTTTCCATTTTTATCTATCTTATTATTTTTTTTAATTGTTCTTTTGATTCCATCATTGACCTACTGCTTTTTAGTAATATGTTGATTTGTCTCCAGGTATTTGTACTTTTGTTATTTTTCTTTATCTTATAAATTGTGTTTTATACCAATGTGATTGGAAAGAATGCTTGATAACATCTATTCTTTTAATTTTGTTGAGACTTGCTTTATTCATCCACCATGTGATCCATACTGGAGATTGTTATATGTACACATGAATAGAATGTACTTTCTGCTGCTTTTGGATGGAATGTCTAGATTTCAACAAGTTCAATTGGTCATTTATGCGATTTAAGACTACCGTTTCCTTACTGATTATCAGTCTGGATTATTTGATGTGAATGTGGTGTTAAAGTCCTTTATTATTATATTGTTGTCAACTTCTCCCTTTATGTCTGATAATAGTTGCTTTATATATTTAAGTTCTCCTCTATTGAGTGCATGGATGTTGCTGAGTATAGCATTCTCTTCCTTATTAAGCCCTTTATCATTATAGTATGCTTTTCTAAAAGCTATGACCAACCTAGAAAGCATATTAAAAAGCAGAGACATTACTTTGCCAACAAAGGTCTGTCTAGTCAAAGCAATGGATTTCCCAGTAGTCATGTGTGGATGTGAGAGTTGGACTATAAAGAAAGATGAGAGTTAAAGAATTGATGCTTTTGAACTGTGGTGCTGGAGAAGACTCTTGAGAGTCACTTGGACTGCAAGGAGATCAAACCAGTCCATCCTAAAGGAAATCAATTCTGAATATTCATTGGAAGGACTGATGCCACAGCTGAAACTCCGATATTTTGGCCACCTGATGAGAAAAACTGACTCATTGGAAAAGGCCCTGATGCTGGGAAAGATTGAAGGCAGGAGGAGAAAGGGATGACAGAGGACAAAATGGTTGGATGGCATCACCGAATGGATGGACATGAGTTTGAGCAAGTTCCAGGAGTTGGTGATGGACAGGGAATCCTGGTGTGTTGTAGTCCATGGGATCACAGAATCAGACATGACTGAAGTGAACTGAACTGATACCTTTCCTTTTTTTTACAGCATTTATTTTAAATTCTATTTCATCTTGTTTGATATACCAATGTATCCTATCTCTGCATCTGTCCAGTTACCCAAATTCAGTTGCCCGAGGCTGAGCATTGCTACCGCAGCTTTCTTGCCATTTCCTTTTTCATGAAATATCATTGTTCTATCCCCTTACTTTGGGCCTATGTGTCTTTTACTCTGAAATGAGTCTCTTTATCGAAACATTAAGCTATTTTGTTTAATAGTCCAATCAGCCACATTACATCTTTTGATTGCAGCATGAAGTCCTTTGATATTTAACACAATTATTGACAAGTATGTACTATTGCTGCTGGAGGAGCAGTATTCTTGACTTGAGAAATTCCATGGACAGAGGAGCCTGACGGGCTACAGTCCATAATGTCGCCAAGAGTTGGACACCACTGAAGGGACTTAGCACTCACACACAGGCATGTACTACTGCTATTTTATTACATATTTTCCAGCTGTTTTTACTGTTCTTTTTTTAACCTCTTTTTCTTTATTCCATTTGATGATTTACTATAGTGATATTCTTGTATTCTTTTATGTCTGGCATTAGTGAATCTATTATAAGTTTTTGATTTGTGGTTGATGCACTTCATACCTGTTGACTTATAGCTATATATACTTAAAAAAAAAAAAGGCTGCCATTTAAGCTCAAAAACATTCTAAAACATCTATATGTTTTACTCTCTGCTCACATATTCTGGGTTTTTGATGTCATGCTTCACAACCTCATACTTAGCCCTTAACTGTTTATTGAAATTACAGTTGCTTTTAGGACTTTTTGTCATTTAATTTTCACACAACCTTAAGTGGTTGGTCCCCAACCCTTTCTGTATACTTTCCTTTCCTAGTGGTATTTTCCTTTCCCAGAGATTCTTACTTCTTTTTCACTTAGAAAATTTCCTTTAACATTTCATTCAGGGTCAGTTCATTTCAGTCGCTCAGTTGAGTCTGACTCTTTGAGACCCCATGGACTGAAGCATGCCAGGCCTCCCTGTCCATAACAAACTCCTGGAGTTTATTCAAACCCATGTCCATTGAGTTGGTGATGCCATCCAACCATCTCATCCTCTGAGGTCCCTTCTCCTCCCACCTTCAACCTTTCCCAGCATCATGGTCTTTTCAAATGACTCAGTTCTTCACATCAGGTGGCCAAAGTACTGGAATTTCAGCTTCAGCATCAGTTCTTTCAATTAATATCCAGGACTGATTTCCTTTAGGATGAACTGGTTGGATCTCCTAGCTGACTAAGGGAGTCTCAAGAATCTTATCCAACACCACAGTTCAAAGGCATCAATTCTTTGCACCAGTGCCATACTATCATGATGATTGTAGCTTTGTAGTATAGCCTGAAGTTAGGCAGGTTGATTCCTCCAGTTACTTTCTTTTTCAAGATTGCTTTGGCTATTTGAGTTTTTTTGTGTTTGCATACAAACTGTGAGATTATTTGTTCTAGTTCTGTGAAAAATACTGTTGGTAGCTTGTTAAGGATTGCATTGAATCTACAGATTGCTTTGGATAGTATATTCATTTTCACTATACTCTTTCTTCCAATCCATGAACATGGTATATTTCTCCATCTATTTGTGTCTTCTTTGATTTCTTTCATGACTTTTTTTATAGTTTTCTGTACATATGTCTTTTGTTACTTTGGGTAGATTTATTCCTAAGTATTTTAGTATTTTATTCTTTTCATTTCAGTGGTGAATGGAATTGTTTTCTTAATTTCTCTTTCCGTTTTCTCATTGTTAGTGTATAAGAATGCAAGGGATTTCTGGGTGTTAGTTTTATTTCTTGCCACTTTACTATATTCACTGATTAGCTTTAATAATTCTCTGGTGGGGTTTTTAGGATTTTCTATGTAGAGGATCATGTCATCTGCAAACAATGAGAGTTTTATTTCTTCTTTTCCAATTTGGATTCCATTTATTCATTTTTCTTCTCTGATTGCTGTGGCTAAAATTTCCAAAACTATGTTGAATAGTAGTGGTGAGAGTGGGCACCCATGTCTTGTTCCTGACTATAGGGGAAATGCTTTCAATTTTTCACCATTGAGGATAGTGTTTGCTGTGGGTTTGTCATATATAGCTTTTATTATGTTGAGGTATGTTCCTTCTATTCCTGCTCTCTGGAGGATTTTTTATCATAAACAGATGTTGAATTTTGTCAAAGGCTTTCTTTGCATCTATTGAGACAATCCTATGTGTGTGTGTTTTTAATCTGTCAATTCATCAGTGTGGTGTATTACATTGATTTATTTGCAGATATTAAGGAATCCTTGCATCCCTGGGAAAGAGCCCACTTGGTCATGATGTATGATCTTTTTAATATGTTAGAATCTCTTTGCTACGATTTGGTTAAGTATTTTTGCATCTATGTTTATCAGTGATATTGACCTGTAGTTTTCTTTTTTTGTGGCATCTTTGTCTGGTTTTGGTATTAGGGTGATGGTGGCCTCATAGAATGAGTTTGGTAGTTTACCTTCCTCTGCAATTTTCTGGAAGAGCTTGAGTAGGACAGGTGTTAGCTCTTCTCTAAATTTTTGGTAGAATTCACCTGTGAAGCAGTCTGGTCCTGGGCTTTTGTTTGCTGGGAGATTTCTGATTGCAGTTTCAATTTCCATGCTTCTGATGGATCTTTTAATGTTTTTTTTTGTTTGTTTGTTTTTTTTTTTTTTCTTCCTGGTTCAGTTTTGGAAAGTTGTTTGGCAAAAGCCACTACAATATTGTAAAATCATCAGCTTCCAATTAAAATAAATAAATTTTAAAAAGACAGCATCAATTTCCGTGCTCAGCTTTCTTTATAGTCCAACTCTCACATCCATACAAGACTACTGGAAAAACTGTAGCTTTTACTAGATGGGCCTTTGTTGGTAACATAATGTCTCTGCTTTTTAATATGCTATCTAGGGTGGTCATAACTTTTCTTCCAAGGAGCAAGCGTCTTTTAATTTCATGGCTGCAGTGACCATCTGCAGTGATTTTGGAGCCCCCCAAAATAGTCTGTCACTGTTTCCATTGTTTTCCCATCTATTTGCCATGAAGTGATGGGACCAGATCTTAGTTTTCTGAATGTTGAGTTTTAAGCTACCTTTTTCACTCTCCTCTTTCACTTTCATCAAGAAGCTCTTTAGTTCTTTACTTTTTGCCATAAGGGTGGTGTTATCTGTGTATCTGAGGTTATTGATATTTCTCCTGGCAATCTTGATTCCAGCTTGTGCTTCATCCAGTCCAATATTTCTCATGATCTACTCAGCATATAAGTTAAATAAGCAGGGTGACAATATCCAGGGTATGTTTTGTATTAATGAACTAGCTTTGCTTTTGTTCAACTGTTAAGTGCATTTTTCTTCCTTTGCTAAATGATAATCTTGCTGGCTATAGTATTCTAGGTTGCAGGGTCTTACGTTTTAGAACTCTGATTATATGATGTCACTCCTTCCTTACATGCTAAATTTCTAGAGAGAAACAAGTGATTCTTTAGGGAATTCCCTTGTATATAACTCTGTTTTTCTCTTACTACCTTTCTAATTCTCTTCTTACATTTAAAGTTGGCTGTTGTAATTATGATATGTCTTGGTGTTGGTCTATTTGGGTTTGTGTTATTTATACCCTTCTGTGTTTCTTTTATCTGAATATCTTTCTTGTACCTGAATATATCTTTCTTCAATTTTGGAAAGCTAACAGTGAAAATGTTATCAAATACATTTTCAGTCATCTTTTATCTTTCTTCTTCTGGGACCCCTATAATGTTAATGTAGATATGCTTGATATTACCCCTAAATCTATAAAACTGTTATCTTTTTTTTTCTTTTCATCATTTTTATTTCCATTATTCTATCTTCCAGATCATTCGTACTTTCTTTCTGCTATTTATTCCTTTTTTAGTTTTTGTTTTTTAGTTCATTTATTGACTTCTCTTTCTGATTGGAATTTTTTCATATTTTCTATTTTCTTATTAATTTTCACTGTTTTAATTTTTTTTCAATAATTCAGTTAGCACTCTTATTATGAATATTTTGAATTATTTATCTTGTAAATTATTTACTTTTATTACGTTGCTTTTTTCCCAAGAATTTTCTCTTGATTTTTCATCTGAGATAAGTTTCTCTACCTTTTCTTTTTTTTTTCCATCTCTCTGAATTTAACTGAAACAGCTAACTATTACCTGGAAGGAGTGTTCTTATTTGTGGTCATTCCTATACAGACTGCTTTTAACTAGTGCTTTTGGTTGGAGGTAGCTCTGTTCCCTTAAATGTGTTCTGTCCTCTCTCCCAGCTCCAAAACTCATGCCCAAGAGGAGAGCAGTGCTTATGCAGGAGTGGCCTGTGCTAGTTTCTGGCTTGTGACAGGTAATGGCCTTAAGTGTGTTGGTCACAGACAGATATCTGAGCTGTCTCTTTTTCAGGCACCAGAAAGTGTTGCCCTCACCCTGAACCTTGCCTAGATGCAGACTTGGACCTGATTTTCCTTTATCCTTCATGTTATATCACTCCTCCCAACCTTTGCCACCCCTGACCTGTTGTGGAGAAATACTGCCAAGTAATCAGGGCCCAAGAGGGCTCTCAGGGTGTATCAGAGCACAGATCGTGGTTGAAATATCACCATTTAGCATCCATGTTGCTTCTGATTTACTGCCTAAGTGTCAACAATGGCTGCCCCACCACACCCAGATGCCACTACAGGGCCAAGCCACTTCTGTGTCCCACAGCCAAACTTTCTCCTCAGTTATTGTAGCCCTACATCAAGTGTAGATCTGTAATATGAAGTAAATGAGACTGGAACATTTGCTAGGCTAGGCTGGAACATGCATAAAGGTAGTCACAATAAACTGAGCAGCCACTAAAGCAGTCTTCAATTCACCCTCTCTACTCTGCCTCAGAGGAAGCCATTGCCTGTGCACTCCTCATGAGCAGATCAAGGCTTCCTACGGTCCTTCTGTTAGTCCTAGCATCCCTCCAACCATCCAAAGGTGTTCATCTTCCCTGTACATGACCCCATGCCTGAGGCACCCCAAAATTGGTTTATTCATGAATCTCCACCTCTGTAATCTCCCTTGTCCTCTAAGTCCTCTTCCAGGAGCGCATGTCACAACATGCTCACTTCACTTACTCACCTACCTGATTCAATGTGTATCTTTCTTACAGCCTTGATTGTACATGACTCTTTCTGAAATTTTCTAGTTAGTTTTCAGTGAGGATTGCTCTGCACATACCAATAGCTGTATTTTTTATGTGCTTATGTTATGTGTTCCATGTCCTCTGTGAAATGGAATGTCTCCTGCCATCGTAATAAACAAGGATGTAACAGTTTTCCTCTCACATCTATAGATAGGGATGCAACAGCCATCAGTGATTCCGGACCTCCAAATGTCAATCGGGGCTCCTAAAAGGGAACACAAGTCTGTGACCCAGCAGATGTCCCCACCCCACTCCCTGGTGATTGCTGAGGAGTTTGGGGAAGGGGAATGTGAGAAATAAAAAGGACAGGATGCTGGCCTCAGATAACTGAGATACATATGAAATAAATTACTTCAATAATCTCAGATTCTTGCACATCTTCCCATACATAGAAGAGCACTAAATTCCTTAACTTGCTATCTAGTTTTAAATATTTAACAATAATCTTTTATGTTCAGACTGCCTGCCCCCTTGCTTCATTGCAAACTTATATATATATATATCCTTACCCCCTTGTCCACCTCCTTGGATCAGTTTCTCAGGGATACTGAGATGTTGTCTCCTGGGCTTGAAGTTCTTAATATTCCCACCCACCAAATAAAATAACTCAGTACTTTCAGGTTGTGACCAACTTTTTAGTTCACAGTTTTGCCACTGCAAAGGGACCCAGAGCAAATTTCTTTCCTCCACCTGAGCTAACAAGAAACTAGAGTCCTGGTATCAGCAGAGGCCCCTTGTACCCATCTACTTCCTTGGGAGTTCAGGAAGGATTTGAGTAGATCTCTCCTTGTTCTCAGCTTCCTGTGTTGGTTGAAGATCCTGAATTTTTATTTGATGGAGTATAGCAGGTACCTGAACCTCTCAGTTGAAAGATACTGTGAGTGGGCATTTGAAAGACATTGGGGCATACCCACCCAAGGTCTAGATACTGAATGGGGCTTACCTGAAAGATACTCAGGAACACTTGCTCAGTTGAAAGACATAGAAAGGGGCTGGTTGAAAGATACCAGGGAAATACCCACTCAGTGTAAGGCACTTGGTCAGGGGCTCAGTTAGAAGTTACTGAGGAAAACTCAGAGCTCAGCTGAAATAGAGCAAAGTTTCTCCATTATAGTGTTTTCAAATCTCATACCTGCAAGAATCTAGTTAACTGGAGAAATTGAATCTAACCATAAATATCGAGGGGGCTCTTTAATGCATATGCAGTTAAAGATTAAAAGCCAAATTAATAAAACTTTAATGGAAACTCACATTTCTTTGTGCCTTTGAGAGGTAAATATTCTACCTGATTTTTCCAAATTGCTCTGCGTTTGTGTGTCTTGTTGCCCGAATTATGTTACATCCTCCCCCACTCTCTTATTGCAGGTCTCTTTACACTTTAAACCACCGATGCTTTTGAACTGTGGTGTTGGAGAAGACTCTTGAGAGTCTCTTGGACTGCAAGGAGATCCAACCAGTCCATTCTGAAGGAGATCAGCCGTGAGATTTCTTTGGAAGGAATGATGCTAAAGCTGAAACTCCAGTACTTTGGCCACCTCATGCGAAGAGTTGACTCATTGGAAAAGACTCTGATGCTGGGAGGGATTGGGGGCAGGAAGAGAAGGGGACGACACAGGATGAGATGGCTGGATGGCATCACTGACTTGATGGACGTGAGTCTGAGCGAACTCCGGGAGTTGGTGATGGATAGGGAGGCCTGGCGTGCTGCGATTCATGGGGTCGCAAAGAGTCGGACACAACTGAGCGACTGATCTGATCTGATCTTACACTTTAAGGTTTAGATGTCTGTTAAGACAAAATTTATTGATGGATAAATGATGGATCTTTTAAAAATTCAGTTCAGTTCAGTTCAGTTCAGTCGCTCAGTCATGTCCAAGTCTTTGTGACCCAATGAACTTCAGCATGCCAGGCTTCCCTATCCATCACCAACTCCTGGAGCTTACTGAAACTCATGTCCATCGAGTTGCTAATGCCATCCAACCATCTCATTCTCTGTCGTCGCCTTTTCCTCCTACTTTCAATCTTTCCCAGCATCAGGGTCTTTTCCAATGAGTCAATTCTTCGCATCAGGTGGCCAAATTAAAGAAGGTAACAAATTATTAAATATAGAGCACTCATTGTAAAGAACTGTTTTGTTGATACCTATACAACAAAAGTCAAATTAAAGTAAGAACTTTTGTTTAGAATGAGAAAAACTCATTTGGGAAGCTTCATTATGGTCTTTCTCCCTCTCCTTCAATGAGTTTTGCCAATATTAATAAGAAAAAAAATATAATATCAACAGGAAAATCTTGGAAGGAAAGTCTAGCTTGTTTCCAACAAGCTAGACTTAAAAAAAAAAAAAAAATTAAGGTGTCACCTCAAATGAATAAAAAATCTTTGGACAGTTATTTAGAATGAGATAAATAGAATATATATTTATGTGATTAAAGCAAGATTTGATATTACTACATTACCTAAAATTAAAAAGCCAAGAAAGACCCCCTAACGATCCCCAACATTAAAAACCAAACAAGTCTGTTCTATTTACTACAGTTTTAAATTATACATTTAAAGCACTACAAAAATTCGGAGAGGGAGGTTCAGACAGTTAGGTCAAAGACTCTGACCCCCTTGCCTTTACATAACTCTGGGAATCCCAGAGCTTTTTATATAAAAGTAGGTAAAGTAGACAGGGAACAAAAAGAAAAAGCCTTCAAAACTCTCCCCTAAGACCAAAGATTGTTGACTGGATACTAATGAAAACTAAAATTAAAATTACAGGATTTTGCAGAATTCAGATAAAGGTATATAAAACTGGTATATTTAAGTGGGCTTTATATAAGATGATTACAGCTTTTATTTTTTATTTTTTTACATTTTTTATTTTATTTATTACTTTTTTTATATTTTATTTTATTTTAAACTTTACATAATTGTATTAGTTTTGCCAAATATCAAAATGAATCCGCCACAGGTATACATGTGTTCCCTACCCTGAACCCTCCTCCCTCCTCCCTCCCCATACCATCCCTCTGGGTCGTCCCAGTGCACTAGCCCCAAGCATCCAGTATCCTGCATTGAACCTGGACTGGCAACTCGTTTCATACATGATATTTTACATGTTTCAATGTCATTCTCCTAACTCTTCCCACCCTCTACCTCTCCCACAGAGTCCATAAGACTGTTCTATACATCAGTGTCTCTTTTGCTGTCTCGTACACAGGGTTATTGTTACCATCTTTCTAAATTCCATATATATGAATTAGTATACTGTATTGGTGTTTTTCTTTCTGGCTTACTTCACTCTGTATAATAGGCTCCAGTTTCATCCACCTCATTAGAACTGATTCAAATGTATTCTTTTTAATAGCTGAGTAATACTCCATTGTGTATATGTACCACAGCTTTCTTATCCATTCATCTGTTGATGGACATCTAGGTTGCTTCCATGTCCTGGCTATTATAAACAGTGCTGCAATGAACACTGGGGTATTATTGTGAGATAGACAAGACATATAGATTGCCACTAAATAAATATTAACTAAATCTTCTGAGAAAACTAGTAGAGTTATCTGAGCTATAGTAGTAGTAGTGTTAGTTATTCAGTGGTATCTGTCTCTTTGTGACCCCATGGAGCTCACCAGGCTCCTCTGTACATGGAATCTCCAGGCAAAAATACTGGGGTAAGTAGTCATTCCCTTCTTCAGTAATATTCCAGACCCAGGGATCAAACCCATGTCTCCCACATTGCAAGTAGCTTCCTTGCCATCTGAGCCACAAGGGCAGCCCATCTGAGTCATACAAAATGAGTAAAACTGGGAAATAACGTGCAAGGGTTCATAAAAATTTTAAAAATAGTGATTTTGCTTTGATTTGATTAATAAACTCTGAAGGTCTTTTCTAAAGGCCTTATACAAACCTTTAAAGGCATGGTTAAAAGTAATAGAACATAGAACTTCATAAAATAAATTTCAGTTTAATTAAAAATCTTGTCACTGATTTTAATACGTTTAGATGACAGAACAGTTTGTAGAACTAACAACTGGCTTTATCTTGCAAACATCTAAAAAATCAGAACGTGAATATAGGCTGCAAGGACCTGAGACTGAGCCCAGGTAAGCAGGCAAGACCTAGAATCAAAGAGAAAAAAAGGGGCAGTTTTAAATCTAGACTGCTAAAAAGGCTCCCTCAACTAGATATTACAGATATTAAATCTTAATTATCTGAGCAAGCAATTTAAGATATCCTACCTCTTTGTTAACTAGTAAGTTTATATTGTAATACATGATGCTTAGCTAAATTTTTATTTTTTTATCTTTTAAATTAATTGATTTATTTTAATTGGAGGATAATTACTTTATAATATTGTGGTGGTTTTTGCTATACATTGACATGAATCAACCATGGGTGTACATGTGTCCCACATTCTGAACCCCCTTCCCACCTCCCTCCCCATCCCATCCCTCTGGGTTGTCCCAGTGCACCGAATTTGAGTGCCCTGTTTCATGCATCAAACTTGGACTGGTGACCTATTTCACATATGGTAATATGCATATTTCAATGCTATTCTCTCAAATCACCCCACCCTTGCCTTCTTCCACAGAATCCAAAAGTCTGCTCTTTATATCTGTGTCTCCTGTTGCCTCATGTATAGCGATGTAATTACCATCTTTCTAAATTCCATATATATTCGTTAATATACTGTATAGGTGTTTTTCTTTTTTTTTTTTTAATGTTTTCCATATAAATTTATTTATTTTAATTGGAGGCTAATTACTTTACAATATTGTATTGATTTTGCCATACATCAACACGAATCCGCCACGGGTGTACACGTGTTCCCCACCTGCATCCCCATACCATCCCTCTGGGTCATCCCAGAGCACCATCCCCAAGCATCTTGTATCCGGCATCGAACCTAGACTGGTGATTCGTATCTTATATGATATTATACATGTTTCAAGGCCAATCTCCCAAATCATCCCACCCTCTCCCTCTCCCACAGAGTCCAAAAGACTATTCTATACATCTGTGTCTCTTTTGCTGTCTCGCATACAGGGATATCGTTACCATCTTTCTAAATCCCATATATATGCATTAGTGTACTATATTTGTGTTTTTCTTTCTGGCTTACTTCACTCTGTGTAATAGGCTCCAGTTTCATCCACCTCATTAGAACTGATTCAAATGTATTCTTTTTAATGGCTGAGTAATACTCCATTGTATATATGTACCACAGCTTTATTATCCATTCATCTGCTGAAGGACATCTAGGTTGCTTCCATGTCCTGGCTATTATAGACAGTGCTGTGATGAACATTAGGGTGTACGTGTCTCTTTCAATTCTGGTTTCCTCGGTGTGTATGCCCAGTAGTGGGATTGCTGGGTCAAAAGGCAGTTCTATTTCCATTTTTTAAATGAATCTCCACACTGTTCTCCATAGAGACTGTGTTAGTTCGCATTCCCACCTATATTGCAAGAGGGTTCCCTTTTCTCCACATCTTCTCCAGCATTTATTGTTTGTAGATTCTTGGATGGCAGTCATTCTGACAAGGGTGAGATGTTACCTTATGGTGGTTTTGATTTGCATTTCTCTGATAATGAGTGATGTTGAGCATTTTTTCATGTGTTTGTTAGCCATCTGTATGTCTTCTTTGGAGAAATGTCTGTGTAGTTCTTTGACCCATTTTTTCATTTCATTTTTCTGGTATTGAGCTGCAGGAGCTGCTTGTATATTTTTGAGATTAATTCTTTGTCAGTTGTTTTGATTGCCATTATTTTCTCCTATTCTGAAGGCTGTCTTGTCACCTTGCTTATAGTTTCCTTCATTGTGCAAAAGCTTTTAAGTTTAATTAGGTCCAATTTATTTATTTTTGCTTGTATTTACATTACTCTGGGAGGTGGGTCATAGAGATCTTGCTGTGATTTATGTCAGAGAGCGTTTGGCTTATGTTTTCCTCCAGGAGTTTTATAGTTTCTGGTCTTATGTTTAGATCTTTAATTAATGTTGAGCTTATTTTGTGTATGGTATTAGAAAGTGTTCTAGTTTCATTCTTTTGTATGTGGTTGACAATTTTTACCAGCACAGTTTGTTAAAGAGATTGTCTTTTCTCCATTGCATATTTTTGCCTCCTTTGTCAAAGATAAGGTGTCCATGTGTGCTTGGATTTATCTCTGGGCTTTCTATTTTTTCCCCTTGATCTAGAATTCTGTCTTTGTGCCAGTACCATACTGTCTTGATGACTGTAGCTTTGTAGTATAGTCTGAAGTCAAGCAGGTTGATTCCTCTAGTTCCATTCTTCTTTCTCAAGATTGCTTTGGCTATTCGAGGTTTTTGGTGTTTCCATACAAATTGTGAAGTTATTTGTTCTAGTTCTATGAAAAATGCCATTGGTAGCTTGTTAGGAATTACATTCAATCTATAGATTGATTTGGGTAGTATACTCATTTTCACTATACTGATTTTTCCAATCCATGAACATGGTATATTTCTCCATCTATTTGTGTCATCTTTGTTATCTTTCATCACTGTTTTATAGTTGTTGGGTTTTTTAATTTATTTTTTATAGGTCTTCTGTTTCTTAAAGGTAAATGTATTCCTAAGTATGTTATGCTTTTTGTCACAATAGTGAATGGGTTTGTTTCCTTATTTTCTCTTTCTGTCTTCTAATTTTTAGTATATAAGAATGCAAGGGACTTCTGGGTGCTAATTTTATATCCTACAACTTTACTATATTCATTGATTAGCTCTAGTGATTTTCTGGTGGAGTCTTTAGGGTTTTCTATGAAAATAATCATGTCATCTGCAAACAGTGAGAGTTTTATTTCTTTTCCAAATTGGATTCCTTTTATTTCTGCTTCTTCTCTGATTGCTTGGCTAAAACTTTCAAAATGATGTTTAATAGTGGTGGTAAGAGTGGGCACCCTTGTCTTTTTCCTGACTTTAGGGGAAATGCTTTATATTTTTCACCACTGAGGATAATGTTTGCTGTGGGTTTATCATATATGACTTTTATTATGTTGATGTATGTTCTTTCTATGCATGTTTCTGGAGAGTTTTTAGTCAGACTCATCAAGAAAAAAAGGGAGAAGAATCATAGCAACTAAATAAGAAATAAAAATGGAAAAATCACAACAGAAAACACAGAAAGGATCATAAGAGATTATTATCAGCAACTGTATGCCAATAAAATGGAAAACTTGGAAGAATTCTTAGAGAAGTATAACCTTACAAAAGTGAACCAGGAAGAAATAGAAAATCTTAACAAACCCATCAGAAGCATGGTAATATAAACTATAGTCAAATATCTGCCAACAAACAAAAGCCCAAGACCAGATGGCTTCACAGGTGAATTCTACCAAAAATTTAGAGAAGAGCTGACGCCTATCCTACTCAAACTCTTGCAGAAATTTTCAGAGGAAAGTAAACTCTGAAATTCATTCTATGAGGCCATCATCACCCAAATACCAAAACCAGACAAAGATCACACACAAAAAGAAAACTGCAGCCCAATATCACTGATGTACATGGATGCAAAAATCTTCAACAAAATTCTAGCAAACAGAATCCAACAGCATATTAAAAAGATCATACATCATGACCAAGTGGGCTTTATCCCAGGGATGCAAGGATTCTTCAATATTTGCAAATCAAACAATGTGATACATCACATTAACAAATTGAAGGATAAAACCCATATGGTTATTTCAAGAGATGCAGAGAAAGCCTTTGACAAAATTCCACAATGATTTAAGATAAAAACACTCTTAGCTAAATATTTAAATGAAACCATGCTTCCCGACTGACTCTAGTGGTAAAGAAGCCACTTGCCAATGGAGGAGACATAAGAGATGCCGGTTCAATCCCTGGTTAGTGAAGATCCTCTGGAGGAGGACCCAACAACCTACTCTAGTATCTCCATGGACAGAGGAATCTAGGGAGCTGCATTCCGTAGAGTCTCACAGAGTAAAACATGACTGAAGTGACTTAGCACAAGCATGCACATGAGAACTCTCAGTTCAGTTCAGTTCACTCGCTCAGTCGTGTCTGACTCTTTGCGACCCCATGGATCACAGCATGCCAGGCCTCCCTGTCCATCACCAACTCCCGGAATTCACCCAAACTCATGTGCATTGATACGGTGATGCCATCCAGCCATCTCATCCTCTGTCGTCTCCTTCTCCTCCTGCCCCCAAACCTTCCCAGAAACAGGATCTTTTCCAATGAGTCAACTCTTCCCATGAGGTGGCCGAAGTATTGGAGTTTCAGCCCCAGCATCAGTCCTTCCAATGAACACCTTGGACTGTCCTTCTTTAGGATGAACTGGTTGGATCTCCTTGCAGTCCAAGGGACTCTCAAGAGTCTTCTCCAACACCACTGTTCAAAAGCATCAATTCTTCGGTGCTCAGCTTTCTTCACAGTCCAACTCTAACATCCACACTTGACCACTGGAAAAACCGTAGCCTTGATTAGATGGACATTTGTTGGCAAAGTAACATCTCTGCTGTTTAGTATGCTATCTAGGTTGGTCATAACTTTCCTTCCAAGGAGTAAGTGTCTTTTAATTTCATGGCTGCAATCAACATCTGCAGTGATTTTGGAGGCCCCAAAAATAAAGTCTGACACTGTTTCCATTCTTTCCCTATCTATTTCCCATGAAGTGATGGGACCAGATGCCATGATCTTCGTTTCCTGAATGTTGAACTTTAAGCCAAATTGTTCACTCTCCACTTTCACTTTCATCAAGAGGCTTTTTAGTTCCTCTTCATTTTCTGCCATAAGGGTGGTGTCATTTGCATATCTGAGGTTATTGATATTTCTCCTGGCAATCTTGATTCCAGCTTGAGCTTCTTCCAGCCCAGTGTTTCTCATGATGTACTCTGTATATAAGTCAAATAAGCAGGGTGACAATACTTTTCCTATTTGGAACCGGTCTGTTGTTCCATGTCCAGATCTAACTGTTGCTTCCTGCCTTGAACATGAATTTCTTAAGAGGCAGGTCAGGTGGTCTGGTATTCTCATTTCTTTCAGAATTTCTCACAGTTTACTGTAATACGCATGGTCAAACGCTTTGGTATAGTCAATAAAGCAGAAATACATGTTTTTCTGGAACTTTCTTGATTTTTCAATGATCTAGTTGATATTGGCAATCTGATCTCTGGTTTCTCTGCCTTTTCTAAAGCCAGCTTGAACATCTGGAAGTTCACAGTTCACATATTACTGAATCCTGGCTTGGAGAATTTTGAGCATTATTTTACTAGCCTGTGAGATGAGTGCAATTGTGTGATAGTTTGAGAATTCTTTGGCATTGCCTTTCTCAGGGATTGGAATGAAAACTTACATTTTCCAGTCCTGTGGCCAATGCTGAGTTTTCCAAATTTGCTGGCATATTGAGTGCAGCACTTTCACAGCATCATCTTTCAGGATTTGAAATAGGCCAACTGGAGTTCCATCACATCCACTAGCTTTGTTCATAGTGCTGCTTCCTAAGGGCCACTTGACTTCACATTCCAGGATGCCTGGCTCTAGGTGAGTGATCACACAATCATGTTTTTTGTACGGTGCTTCTGTGTATTCTTGTCACCTCCTCTTAATATCTTCTGTTTTTGTTAGGTCCATACCATTTATTTTCTTTATTGAGCCCATCTTTGCATGACATGCTCCCTTGGTATCTCTAATTTTTTTGAAGAGATCTCTAGTCTTTCCCATTCTGTTGTTTTCCTCTATTTCCTTGCATTGATCGCTGAGGAAGGCTTTCTTATCTCTCCTTGCTATTCCTTGGAACTCTGCATTCAAACGGGAATGTCTTTCCGTTTCCCTCTGCTTTTCACTTCCCTTCTTTTCACTGCTATTTGTAAGAACTCTTCCGACAGCCATTTTGCTTTTTTGCATTTCTTTTCCATGGGAATGGTCTTGATCCCTGTCTCCTGTACAATGTCATGAACCTCTGTCAGTAGTTCATCAGGTATTCTGTCTATCAGATCTAATACCTTAAATCTATTTCTCACTTCCACTGTATAATCATAAGGGATTTAATTTAGATCATAAATGAATGGTCTACTCTGGCTGTGACAGACCATGCAGAAGTGTAGCCGACAGGAGCCACCTAACACCCAAGGTCAGGGGCGGTGACTGAGAGCGCCAGGCTGCAATGGCGCAGGAACGGCCAAGATGAGCTATACCATGCCCGAGGTCAGAGTGGCGGCCGAGAGTAGAAACCCCTAGTCCAAGGAGCAGTGACTATGCGGGTGCAGGAGGGCTGAGAGGAGCTAAACTGTGTTCAAAGTCAGAAGGGGTGACCTCATCCAAGGTAAGGAGCAGTGCCTGTGCTTTGCTGGAGCAGCCGTGAAGAGATACCCCACGTCTAAGGTAAGAGAAACCCAAGTAAGACGGTAGATGTTGCAAAAGGGTATCAGAGGGCAGACACACTGAAACCAAAATCACAGAACACTAGCCAATCTGACCACATGGACAACAACCTTGTCTAACTCAATGGAATTAAGCATGCTCTGTGGGGCCACCCAAGATAGACGGGTCATGGTGGAGAGGTCTGACAGAATGTGGTCCACTGGAGAAGGAAATGGCAAACCACTTCAGTATTCTTGCCTTGAGAACCCCATGAACAATATGAAAAGGCAAAATGATAGGATACTGAAAGAGGAACTCCCCAGGTTGGTAGCTGCCCAATATGCTACAGGACATCAGTGGAGAAATAACTCCAAAAGAATGAAGGGGTGGAGCCAAAACAAAACAACACTCAGTTGTGGATGTGACTGGTGATAGGAGCAAGGTCCAATGCTATAAAGAGCAATATTGCATAGGAACCTGGAATGTTAGGTCCATGAATCAAGGCAAATTGGAAGTGGTCAAACAGGAGATGGCAAGAGTGAACGTCAACATTCTAGGAATCAGAAAAGTAAAATGGACTGAAATGGGTGAATTTAACACATGGACATCACCAGATGGTCGACACCAAAATCAGATTGATTACATTATTTGCAGCCAAAGATGGAGAACCTCTATACAGTCAGCAAAAACAAGACCAGGAGCTGACTGTGGCTCAGATCATGAACTTCTTATTGCCAAATTCTGACTGAAATTGAAGAAAGTAGGGAAAACCACTAAAACATTCAGGTATGACCTAAATCAAATCCCTTATGATTATACAGTGGAAGTGAGAAATACGTTTAAGGGACTAGATCTGATAGATAGAGTGCCTGATGAACTATGGATCGAGGTTCATGACACTGTACAGGAGACAGGGATCAAAATCATCCCCATGGAAAAGAAATGCAAAAAAGCAAAATGGCCGTCTGGGAAGGCCCTACAAATAGCTGTCAAAAGAAGAGAAGCAAAAAGCAAATGAGAAAAGGAAAGATATAAGCATCTGAATGCAGAGTTCCAAAGAATAGCAAGGAGAGATAAGAAAGCCTTCCTCAGCAATCAATGCAAAGAAATAGAGGAAAACAACAGAATGGAAAAGACTAGAGATCCCTTCAAGAAAATTAGAGATATCAAGGGAATATTTCATACAAAGATAGGCTCAAAAAAGGACAGAAATGGTATGGACCTAACAGAAGCAGAATATATTAAGAAGAGGTGGCAAGAATACACAGAAGAACTGTACAAAAAACATAGTCATGACCCAGATAATCATGATGGTGTGGTCACTCACCTAGAGCCAGACATCCTGGAATGTGAAGTCAAGAGGGCCTTATAAAGCATCCCTATGAACAAAGCTAATGGAGGTGATGGAATTCCTGTTGAGCTATTTCAAATCCTAAAAGATGATGCTGTGAAAGTGCTGTACTCAATATGCCAGCAAATTTGGAAAACTCAGTAGTGTCCACAGGACTGGAAAATGTCAGTTTTCACTGTAATCCCAGAGAAAGGCAATGCCAAAGACTGCTCAAACTATCATGCAATTGCACTCATCTCACACGCTAGTGAAGTAATGCTCAAAATTCTCCAAGCCAGGCTTCAGCAATACGTGAATCGTGAACTTCCAGATGTTCAAGCTGGTTTTAGAAAAGGCAGCAGAAACACAGATAAAATTCCCAACATCCACTGGATCATCGCAAAAGCAACAGAGTTCCAGAGAAACATCTATTTCTGCTTTATTGACCATGCCAAAGCCTTTGACTATGTGGATCACAATAAACTGTGGAACATTCTGAAAGAGATCGGACTATCAGACCACTTGACCTGCCTCTTCAGAAACCTATATGCAGGTCAGGAAGCAACAGTTAGAACTGGACATGGAACAACAGACTGGTTCCAAATAGGAAAAGGAGCACATCAAGGCTGTATATTGTCTCCCTGCTTATTTAATTTATATGCAGAATATATCTTGAAAAAGGCTGGGCTGGAGAAGCACAAGCTGGAATCAAGATTGCTGGGAGAAATATCAATAACCTCATATATGCAGATGACACCACCTTTATGGTAGAAAGTGAAGAGGAACTAAAAAGCCTCTTGATGAAAGTGACAGAGGAGAGTGAACAATTTGGCTTAAAGCTCAACATTCAGTAAACTAAGATCATGGCATCTGGTCCCATCACTTCATGGGAAATAGATGGGGAAGCAGTGGAAACAGTGTCAGATTTTATTTTTGGGGTCTCCAAATCACTGCAGATAGTGATTGCAGCCATGCAATTAAAAGACGCTTACTCCGTGGAAGGAAAGTTATGACCAACCTAGATAGCATATTCAAAATCAGAGACATTACTTTGTCATCAAAGGTCCGTGTAATCCAGGCTATGGTTTTTCCAGTGATCAAGTATGGATGTGAGAATTGGACTGTCAAGAAAGCTGAGTGCCGAAGAATTGATGCTTTTGACCTGTGGTTTTGGAGAAGCCTCTTGAGTGTCCCTTGGACTGCAAGAACATCCAACCTGTCCATTTTAAAGGAGATCAGTCCTGGGTGTTCTTTGGAAGGACTGATGCTATAGCTGAAACTCCAATACTTTGGCCACCTCATGCCAAGAGTTGACTCATTGGAAAAGACTCTGATGCTGGGAGCGATGGGGGGCAGGAGGAGAAGGAGATGACAGAGGATGAGATCGTTGGATGGCGTCACCAACTCGATGGACGTGAGTCTAGTGAACTCCAGGAGTTAGTTATGGACAGGGAGGCCTGGCGTGCTGCAATTCATGTGATCACAAAGAGTCAGACACGGCTGACAGACTGAACTGAACTGAACTCAGTTGACCATTATTCTACTGCTGTGAGCAGGAATCCCTGAGAAGAAATGGAGTAGCCATAATGTTTAACAAAAGAGTCTGAAATGCAGTACTTGGACCCAATCTCAAAAACGACGGAATGATCTCTGTTCATTTCCAAGGCAAACCATTCAGTATCACGGTGATCCAAGCCTATGCCCCAACTGGTAACGCTGAAGAAGCTGAATTTGAACCGTTCTCTGAAACCTACAAGACGTTTTAGAACTAACACCCCCAAAAGATATCCTTTCATTATAGGGGACTGGAATGCAAAAGTAGGAAGTCAAGAAACACCTCAAGTAACAGGCAAGTTTGGCCTTGGAATATAGAATGAAGCAGGGCAAAGGCTAATAGAGTTTTGCCAAGAGAACACATTGGTCATATCAAACATCCTCTTCCAACAACACAAGAGAAGATTCTACACATGGTGATCACCAGATGGTCAACTCTGAAATCAGATTGATTATGAGATCTCTATTTTACATTTTTCTATTTGTGTACACTTTGTACAAAAGAGCTGTATTTAATTTTAATAAAAAGGATTTACATTTTTGAACTGGGAAATATCAATGCTAAGTTGATACCTGATATTAATGTTCAAGTTTGCTCATCTAAATTAATACAGATGTCATTAAGAGTCATCAGAATTAAGTACAAAATTCTACTGTGCCTAGGTTTAATAAATAAGAACTTACTAATCTCTTGCAAGAAAATAACTTGACATGGGGAAATTTGAACATAAATATAAATGAGATAAACACCTTTGGATACAATTTTTAATATAATCATATTTTAGAAATATCTATTTAAAATGATCCTTCCAGATGGTTGGTAGCTTAAAATTCTAAAGCTGTGCCTATTTGAGCTAAGTGATGAAAGTTTATTTAACTAAAAGATACTGAGCCATCAATTACCAAAAAGAGAGACTAAAGGTGTCTGGGAATGTTAATGAAAATGTTTGGTATCACCTACGATGTTCTCTATAAGAAAAGAAATGTTTCTAAAAATTATCACTGATGTGTAAGCTCACCAAATTATAAAATGCCCAAATAAAGACACTTCATAATTGCTTGTTTCTTAGATTTACTAAGAACTAAGGTTTTAAGAGTTGAGGATTATAATGCAAACATGTAAAGCAATTATGAATAATATAATAACATTTCAGTATACAATAGGAAATAAAATGTTAGTTTTCAGTAAAGAAAATATGCAAAATGGAATTACAGTTTAGTAGGGAAAAAGAAAGAATGATCTGGTTAGTTTTATTTGGATGAAAAATGAGGGAAAGATTGGGTACAAGAAGTGATGAGAGATTGTGAAAAGGAGCCCTGAAGAAAAGTTTCATGCATAGTCAGGATCAGTTAGATTTAGATTGAAGTTAAGTAATTAAATTGATTTTGTTCCATAAGCGAGTGCAAGACTGAATTTTTATTTCTGTCTGTTATAAGTGCTCCTTTTGATAGCAGACTGTGTGAGTTTCTGTGCTCTTGAGTGATCTGTATTTATTTTCCTTGTGACATTTGTCAAATGAATTGATATTGTTTCAGTGGCATATGATCCTATGTTTTAAAATATTTTTGTTATTTCTAACAAACTTCCCAAATAACAAAATCTAACTAAGCTTTTCAGGTTCTAGCTGAATCTGGGATAGATGCTTCAAAGAAACATCTCTGAGGAAACTTAGAGGAAAGTGTTAAGCTAAGTTTTTTGGAAGTGAAAATTAAAATCGTCCAGTTGTGTCCAACTATTTTCAACCCCATGGACTATACAGTTCATGGAATTCTCTAGGCCAGAATACTGGAGTGGGTAGCCTTTCCCTTCGCCAAGGGTTTTTCCCAACCCAGGGATCAAACCCAGGTCTCCTGCATTACAGGCGGATTCTGTACCAACTAAGCTATCAGGGAAAACTTGTTTGTCTGATTATTTATTTATTTATTTATTTAAAACCATTGTCAAGTGATTGGAGGTGAACTTTAGATCATAGTGTATGGATAAATTTCATTAATGCAAATGTTCAAAAATTTACATGAAATTTCTAACATCTGATATCTTGTGACATAATGTTAAAATGATATCAGTCATAATTCTAGTGATTATATTAAAGTGTTGATGTTGTAGAACTATTAACAATACTATTTTAAATTTTGTCCTTTAAAGGCTATCATAATTTTACACAATGAAGGATTTCAAGAAGACTCATAAAAATAACTTATAAATAAATGTATTTAATGACACTGAACTGGATCATAAATTATAAAATCTAATGTAAACCTGGTTACTTCATGCAGATCAACAGGAATCAATTACATGTGACTAAATGAACTGATAGAATGAAAACCACAATCACAGAAAATTAACCAAATTGATCACATGAATCACAACCTTGTCTAACTCAATGAAACTATGAACCATGACATGTAGGGTCACCCAAGACAGCTGGATCATGGTGGAGAGTTCTGACAAAATGTGGTCCACTGGTGAAGGGAATGGCAAACCACTTCAGCATTCTTGCCTTGAGAACCTCATGAACAGTATGAAAAGGCAAAATGATATGACACTGAAAGAGGAAGTCCCAAGGGTGGTATGTGCCGAATATGCTAGTGGAGGAGAGCAGAGAAACAATTCCAGAAGGAATGAAGAGGCTTAGCCAAAGGGAAAACAAAGTCCAGGTGTGGATGTGTCTGATAGAGTAAGTAAAGTCCGATGCTGTAAAGAACAATATTGCATAGAAACCTGGAATGTTAGGACCATGAATTAAGGTAAATTTGAAGAGGTCAAGTAGGAGATGGGAATAGTAAACATTAACATTTTAATCAGTGAAATAAAATGGACCAAAAAGGACAAATTTTATTCAGATGACCATTATATCTACTACTGTGGGCAAGAATCCCTTAGAAGAAATGGAATAGCCCTCATAGTCAAGAATAGTCCAAAATGCAGTACTTGGATGCAATCTCAAAAGCAACAGAATGATCTCTGTTCAGTCCCAGGCAAACCATTCAATATCAGGGCAATACAAACCTATGCCCCAACCACTAATTCCAAAGAAGTTGAAGTTGAATGGTTCTATGATGACCTACAAGACCTTCTAGAACTAACATCAAAAAAAAAGATGTCCTTTTCATCATAGGGGACTAAAATGTAAAAGTAGGAAGTCAGGAGATACGTGAAGTAACAGGCAAGGTTGGCCTTGGAGCACAATATGAAGCAGGGCAAGGGTAACATAGTTTTGCCAAAAGAACACAGTGATCACAGTAAACTCCCTTTTCCAACAACACAAGAGATGACTCTACACATGGATATCACAAGATGGTCAATACCGAAAAATGGTATCAATGGTCAAGAACAATTATATTCTTTGCAGCTGAAGATGGAGAAGCTCTATACAGTTAGTAAAAACAAGACCTGGAGCTGACTATGACTCACATCATCAGCTCCATTTTGCAGAATTCAGACTTAAATTGAATAAAGTAGGGAAAATCTCTAGGCAACTCATGTAAAATCAAATCCTTATCATTATACATTGGAAGTGACAAATAAATTCAAGGGATTAGATCTGATAGACAGAGTGCCTGAAGAATTATGGGTGGAGGTTTGAAACATTGTATATGAGGCAGATATCACAATTATTGCCAAGAAAAATAAATGCAAAACTGCAAAATGGTTTTCTATGAAGGCTGAGAAAAGAAGAGAAGCAAAAGGCAAAGGAGAAAGGGAAAGATATACCCATCTGAATACAGAATTCCAAAGAATAGCAAGGAGAGATAAGAAAGCCTTCTTAAGAAAACAATGCAAAGAAATAAAGGAACACAAAAGAAAGTCTTGAGTTCTCTTAAAGAAAATTAGAGATACCAAGGAAATATCTCATGCAAAGTTAGGCTCAATAAATGACAGAAACCGTATGGATCTAACAGAAGCAGAAAATACTAAGAAGAGGTGGCAAGAATACACAGAAAGGTACCAAAAAAAAAACAAAACAAAACAAAACAAAAAACAAAGTCTTAATGACCCATATAACCACGATGATGTGATCACTTACCTAGAGCAAGAGTCCTGGAGTGCGAAGTCAAGTGGGCCTTAGGAAGCATCATTATAAACAAAGCTAGTAGAGGTGATGGCATTCCATCTGAGCTATTTCAAATCGTAAAATATGATATTGATAAAGTGCTTCCATCAATATGTCAGCAAATTTGGAAAATGCAGCAGTGGCCACAGGACTGGAAAATATCAGTTTTCATGCAAATCCCAAAGAAGTGCAATGCCAAAGAATGAAATTATTGCACAGTTGCACTCATTTAACATGCTGGCAAGTTTAAAATCATGCTCAAAATCCTCCAAGCTATACTTGAACAGTATGTGAACCTAGAACTTCCAGATGTACAAGCTGGATTTAGAAAAGGCAGAGGAGCCAGAGATCAAATTGTCAACATCCGTTGGATCATAGAAAAAGCAAGTAAATTCCAGGAAAACATCTACATCTTCTTCATTGACTATCTTAAAGCCTTTGACTGTGTGGATCACAAAAAGCTGTGGAAAATTCTTAAAAAGATGGGAATACCAGAGCAACTTTACCTGCCTCCTGAGAAACATGTATGGAGGTCAAGAAGCATCAGCTAGAACTGGACATGGAACAACGGACTGGTTCAAAATTGGGAAAGGAATATGACAAGGCTGTACATTATAACCCTGCTTATCTAATTTATATTCAGAATACATCATGTGAAATGTGGGCTGGGTAAATCAAAAGCTAGAATGAAGACTGCCAGGAGAAATATCATATCCTCAGATATGCAGATGATACCTCTCTAGTGGCAGAAATTGAAGAGGAACTGAAGAGCCTCTTGATGAAGGTGAAAGAGGAGTGTGAAAAAGCTGGCTTGAAACTCAATATTCTAAAGGCTAAGCTCATGGCATCCAGTGCCATCTCTTCATGGCAAATAAAAGATGAAAAAGTGAACTCTTTGACAGATTTTTTTTCTTGGCCTCCTAAATCACTGGGGAAAATTACTGTAGCCATGAAATTAAAAGACATTTGCTCTTTGACAGGAAAGCTCTGATAAACTTAAACAGTACAGTAAAAAGCAGAGGCAACACTTTGCCTACCTAGGTCAGTCTAGTCAAAGCTATGTTTTTTCCAGTAGTCATTTATGGGCGTGAGAGTTGGACGATAAAGAAGGCTGAGCTCCAAATAATTGATGCCCTTGAATTGCGGTGCTGGAGAAGACTTGATATCCCTTGCACTGCAAGGGGATCAAACAAGTCAATCCTAAAGGAAATCAACCCTAAGTCTTCATTGGAAGGACTGATGATGAAGCTGAAGCTCCAATACTTTGGCCACCTGATGCAAAGAGCTGACTCATTGTAAAAGACTCTGATGCTGGGAAAGATTGAAGGCAAAAGAGAAGTGAGCAGCAGAGGATGAGGTGGTTAGTTAGCATCATCATCTCAATGGAAATGAACCTGAGCAAGCTCTGGGAGATAATGAAGGACAAGGGAACCTGGCTTGGTGCAGTACATGGGGTCACAAAGAGGTGGACATTACTTAGCAATTGAACAGCAACAATAATTGGATTACAACTAGTTATACTAACAGTTGTTTTAATTTGTTCTTTTCAAATTGTTTATGCCTTTGTTTCTCTGCTTCACTATGTCTTTATCAATGTTACTAGTTACATTACTCTATTTTATAAGATTATTGTCTCTTACAGTGTGTAACCAGGACTGCAATGAATATAGTGTTGACCAGACTACTTCAAGTAATTGATCAGAAATATAGTTCTATATGCCATCAATAATTGTAATAGTGTAATTCTAAGTTATAAAGAAGCAACAAGGGAAACATCTCCTGGATCCTAATAGGTTAGAAGATAGAGGATCCAGTGAATCTTTTATTATTTATCAATGGTCCTAACCTTGAAATTTACACTTAGAATGACATATCAGTGAAAACTTTCACCTTATCTGGGATGAGCCTCTCAGCACCATGGGACAAAAAAGCAAAATGATCATAAAATGTCTCCCATATATGGTAGAATTTACTACCATGTGGAGGGACTGTGAAATGGAATATCTCATGCCATATCAATAAAAAAAGAATGTAACAGCCATCAGTGATTTGGGGGCCTCCAAATTTGAATGAGGACTCTCAAAAAGGAACACAGTCTCTTTGATCCAGCAGATGTTGCCATCCCTTCCCTCCCCCCACCCACAACCGTGACTGCTATGGAACTCGGAGGAGGGGGGGAAGTGATGTGAGAAATCAAAATGACTAAATGCTGATCCCAGATAGCTGAGATGCATATGAAAGAAATGGTTTCAATAATCCCAGAATCTTGCATCTTCCCATAGATAGAAGAGGGCTAAATTCCTTAACTTGCTATCTGGTTTTCCTTACTTAACAAAAATCTTTGATGTTTAGACTACCTGCCCCTTTTGTTGAAAACTTGTATATAACCTGACTGCTTCTTCCACCTCCTTGGAACAATGTCTTGGGGCTACTGAGATGCTGTCTCCCATGCTCAGAGTCCTTAACATTCTCACCAAGTAAAGTAACTCTCTACTTTCAGGTTGAGATTAATTTTTAGTTGACACCTCTTACTCCACTATTTTGCCATACTGTTATACTTATTTACAACCATTAGAAATATTGTTCTATGGAATAGCCACAATGGAAAACAGTATGTGTGCATGTGTGCTAAGTTGCTTCAATCATGATTGATTCTTTTTGACCCTATAAACAGTAGCCCACCAGGCTCCCCTGTCAGTGGGATTTTCCAGGCAAGAACATTGGAGCATGTTGCCATATCCTTCTCCAGAGGATCTTCCTAACCTAGGGATTGAAATCACATCTCTTAAGTCTCCTGCATCGGCAGGTGGGTTCTTTACAACTAGCACTACCTGAGATGTCCACAGAAAACAATATATAGGTTCCTAACTAAATGTAAAATAAAACTGTTTTATGAGCACGTGACCCCCATTTCTGGTTGTAAATAAAAAATAACTGAAAGCAGAATATTGAAGACATATTTGCACACCCATTCTTATAGCATAATATAACAGTCAAGAGATGGAAGCAATCGAAATAGCCATTGATCTGTCAATACATAAGCAAAATACAGTTTATATATAACATGAAATAATCAGCCTTAAAATGAAGAATATTCTGTCTTATACTACAAAATGGATGAATTTTAAGGACATTATGCTAAGTGAAACAAACTTACCACACAAAAAGCTCACAAATACAGTTTATTTCTATTGATGCAAAGTATCTAAATTAATTGAATTAATAGGAGCAAAGTAGAATGATGACTATTAGTGGCAGAGAGGAGGGACAAATGAGGAACTGTTGTTTGTTGAGTATAGAGTTTTTGATTTGCCAGATAAAATTGTTTTGGAAATGTGTTTTATGAAAATGAAAATGTACTTAACACTACTTAAATTTATAATTTTTACACTAAAACTTATAAATTGTTAAGATTATTATTTTATGCTGTATGTTTTTACCATAACAAAAATTTCATTGTGGATTTTGAACAGAATAGATGATCATCTGATCAGATGATCAGAATAGATGATGAGTGATTCCTTGAGTGATGGAAGGAATGAACACTGTTCTCTTAATAATAGACTTTTAATTTTCAACTTTTCAGTTACCCTACTGAAGTGGTTCTCAAATTTAACACTTATCAAAAATCACTTAGAATGCTTGTTAAAATACAACTTGCTAGGCCCATTCATAGAATTTCTGATTTAGCAGATATGAACAATTTCCATTTCTAGCGAGCTCTTTGGGTGGTACTGGGGACATCCTTTGAGAACTCTTTATCATGTTTCATCCCCTTAATTATTTTAAGCATCTGTGGACTCAAAAGCAAACATGTCTTTCATGCATAGGAATCAGAAAATACAGACATTTTTTGTTGTGATGGTGTAGTTGATTTGCAGTGTTGTATAGGTTTCAGATGCACAGTGATATGGTTCAGTTATGCATGTACATACACATATCTATTCCTTTTTAAGCTTCTTTTGCCTTATTGGTTATTATGGAATATTGAATGTGGAATAGCTTTGTTGTTTGTCTGTTTTGTGTATGGTGGTGTGTATCTGTTAGTCTTGGTGTCCCGATTTTCCCTCCCTGCTCTCTTCCTTTGGTAGCCATGGATCTGTCTTCTATTTCTGTAGGGGCTATTTATGTTTTGTCAGGGCAGGGGCAGAGACACAGACATAGAGATCTGATGTATGAATGCTGGAGGAAGGTAGCATTGATTAGGGGATTGGGATTGACATATTTACACTACAGTATATAGAATGGATGACTACTGCAGGCTTTCTGTGTAGCACAGGGAACTCTGCTCAGTGCTCTTTGGTAACTTAAATGGGAGAGAAATACAAAGAAGAGGACATATATTTATGTATATGTGTGGTTTACTTTGCTGTGCTGCAGAGGCTGATACAGAATTGTGGAGCAATTCCAATAAAAATTAATTTAATAAATAAAATAAAAATAAGCTCTGGGACTTCTATCATGTTCAACTACCTTAGTCAAAACTTTAAAAACATTTTGTTTTTTACTCTTTTCTTTTTGATCATTTCTCACATTTTGTTCCAAAATCCTGACCTTAAGATTCTCATGGAATGTGATAAGTTTCTCTAGGGTGTTTCACTGTGTACTCTTGTTTTATAAAGCACCATGAAAAATATAAGACTAGAGAGATTTAGAGCAAGAATGGATTTTAGAAATATGTAAGTATGTTTTTCATTTGAATAGATAAATAAACTGAGTGCTTAAATAGGGAAGGGGGTTGCATCATCCAAGGTAACACAACCAATTGGAGGAAGAGCTACAACAGGAATCTGTGCATTCTGGCACCAAATACTATTGTTAGGACTTCAGTGGCCTAAATGATGGCTCTCAAGAATAAATGTTCACGTTGTAATTCCCATAAACTGTGATTTACCTTATTTGAATTAAATGTTATTTAAAGATATAATTGAATTAATTATCTTGAAGAGAACACCCTGGATTGTCCAGACAGCCCTTGCATCCATGATAAGTGTCTTTATAAGAGACATAACAGAAGAGAAGACACAGATACACAGAGGAGATAGTAATGTGAATATAAGAGGCAGAGATTAGAGTGATAAAATTAAAAGGCAAAGAAGACCAATGATAATCATCAACTACTGGAAGCTAAGGGAAAGGCAAAAGCCAGTTTCTTCTGTAGAGTCCCAGAATGAGCCATCTTGCCATTTACTTGGAATTCCAATCTGAAGAACTAAGAGAGAATAAATTATTGTTGCTTTAGGCCACCAAATTTGTGATAGACTGTCATGGTAGCTGCCAGAATGGAACACAGGTTTACACAACATGTTTAAACTCATATATTAGAACTTTTACTATTCACTAGAGATATGAAAACAGCTATTAAAAATTGCCTGAATTCCAAGATAATGTTCCTTTGTTGTTGTTCAGTCATTAAGTCATGTCTGACTCTTTGTGACCCCATAAACTGCAGCATGCCAAGCCACCCTGTCCCTCACTATCTTTCAGAGTTTGCCCAAGTTTGCCCTTACTGTTCCTAAGAATCATTACATGCTGAAATAGGTAAGTACATTAAAAACAATAACAACAAAAATATTTATTATCTCAAATAGGAATTCTAGAGGCAGAATAGCTCCAGATTTGGGTAATTCAGCCATTCAATGATGCCTCAGGGACAAAGGGAATTTTGCTTTTCATCTTTTCACTTTGTCCTCAATAGTGTTTTAGCTTAGCTCACTTCATAATCACAAGATGGTGATTACAGTTTCAATCTTCAAATAGAGATAAGATGATATTCAGCCATAGGATGTTGACTCTTTCTTCTATGCTTCTTTTAAGAGCAAAGAGACTTTTTCCAGAAGCCCTCCAGCAGATTTTCCCTCAGATTCTATTGTATACAATTGATTAATACATCCTACCAACCATCTTCTGGCAACTAGAATAAGTTTAATATGAATGGTTTAGGTTAATTAGTATTTAATAGATATTGGCACAAATTTGGACTCTGCTAACATAAAGGGCAATTTGATGACTGCAGGCAATCAAGTGAATCAACTACTCTGGATCGATTTAGATGAAAGAAGGAAAGCAGGGAGAGGGGGATAAAGAAAGAATGAAAAGCAGTTCTAAAAATTAATGACAGAGATAAGATGTAACCCTTAATAGGCATTAAATGACTTTCTGATTTAAAACTTTTAGTCTCAAATAATAGATGGGTTAAAATATTCTTTAAACTTGATTTACCTAATTGATTCTCAAACCTGACAGATCAGTTGTATCACCCTTCATGGATGTGAAAAATAAAGATTTTGGAGTACATGTCTAGATCTTCTGAATCAAAATCTCTAGGAGTAGGCCCCACATATCTTTAATTTTAATTTTCCTAGGTAGTTTTGCTGATTTGATAAGTTTGGGCCCTACTGACATAATATATTCTCTATCTCTTTTTCCAAGTGAAAGTACAAGATATCTGAATTTGTAACTGTGGGCTTTCTGCAAAAGAAAGTTTATTTTGAGACTTTGTTAAGCCTCAGAAGACAGCTTATTTTCCAAGAATTAAGCTCAAAAGATCATATATATTATCATCAATAAAACTGTAATCAGGCTTCATAGAGGAACAGGATCTAATTATTCCTATTACTTGCTTTTATAAAAACTTAAGTGTCCTGAAAGTACTGTGCTCTAGAAAATGGATACCAGTCGAAGCAAGACACAATTGAATTCTTCTTAGGTTTCTAATATTATGTATACCCTTCAGAAGTGTTTTATCACATACTATGTTTTGGGATACTGTATCAGGGAATTCCTGATCCTAAAAAAGAAATTGTCTAGTTATATTCACAAAATTAATTTTGAAAATTTATAAATGCATTAAAATCACAGCTTTGAAAAAGATAGATCTTAACTATCAAATGAGGGAGCCAGGATTTGAAACAAAATAGTGTAACTGCAAAATCTTCTCTCTTGCAAATAGGGCTTATGACCCAAAAATAACAGGCACTGAGTGAAAAAGTTGGCATAAAGCTCAACATTCAGAAAACGAAGATCATGGTATCTGGTCCCATCACTTCATGGGAAACAGATGGGGAAACAGTGGAAACAGTGTCAGACTATTTTCTGGGGCTCAAAATCACTGCAGATGGTGATTGAAGCCGTGAAATTAAAAGACACTTACCCCTTGGAAGGAAAGTTATGACCCACCTAGATAGCATATTCAAAAGCAGAGACATTACTTTGCCAATAAAGGTCCGTCTAGTCAAGGCTATGATTTTTCCAGTGGTCATGTATGGATGTGAGAGTTGGACTGTCAAGAAAGCTGAGAGCCGAAGAATTCATGCTTTTGAATTGTGGTGTTGGAGAAGACTCTTGAGAGTCCCTTGGACTGCAAGGAGATCCAAACAGTACATTCTAAAGGAGATCTGCCCTGGGTGTTCTTTGGAAGGACTGATGCTAAAGCTGAAATTCCAATACTTTGGCTACCCCATGTGAAGAGTTGATTCATTGGAAAAGACTCTAATGCTGGGAGGGATTGGGGGCAGGAGGAGAAGGGGACAACAGAGGATGAGGTGGCTGGATGGCATCACCGACTCGATGGACATGAGTCTGAGTGAACTCCGGGAGTTGGTGATGGACAGGGAGGCCTTACGTGCTGTGGTTCATGGGGTTGCAAATAGTTGGACACGACTGAGTGACTGAACTGAACTGAACTGAGTAATACTATCAAGAGATTTCTGGTGTTCTGGTGTAGTCAAGAAGAAAGAATCTTTTTAAATGTAACTGCCATATAAGTCAAAGTGTGAAGAATTTTAAGGAACAAAAAACAAACAAACAAACAAAAAAGAGAGACAATGTAGGAAGTTTCCAAAAATTGCCTAAATATCCTGAGTATTTTAAGTATTCTTTAAGAGAGAATGTGAAAGAAATTTGTCAAGTTGATTAGAAAGAAATAGATGCACTCATTTTGATTTTTTCTAATTTTTATTTTACTTACTTTTTGGATACTGTAAATATCAGAAAATACATTAAGGATGTCTCAGAACAGACAAGTGTAGCAAAACAGTATAGGTCTTTCTTCTGTTGCAACTTCATTCTATTTGTAGAAGTTACTGATTTACATCTACTGGACACTACTGTGTATGGTATTGCTAAATAAAACCAGTTTAACCTTAAATATGTAGAGACATTAATCAAACCACAATTGCAGATGGCTATTGCAATAGAGGGATGGAAAACTATTGCAAGAAAAAAATGTGTCTATGAGATCTGACAATATATCAAAATGAAGTAGAAAAGAACTTTATTTTATAGGGAGGAATTTAGAAGGAGAGGAAAAATTTGAGTGTGGGTAAGTGAAATGATGGAATTAACAGGTGGAGAAATATTATGAAACAGATCAGAGAAAGTTTTCTCCTGATATTAGCTTGTTCCCTGGAAGGTCCATTAAGGTGGAGCTGAATGTGGACTCAGGCTGAGGATGTGGACTCAGGCACTTTAAAAAAGGAGGGAAGGTAAACCAAAATTTAGTTGATATGTATTTTGTTCCAGTTGATCAATCAAGATAAGCAGTTCAGCCAATTATTTATGAGATAAATGGTTGAAATTTAGAGACTGGGTTTAGATGTAAGAATAATCAAATAAATCTGCAGACATCACTTGACTTCAGTGAAGTACTGTATTGTGTATATTGAACTAGGCTATATATAGGTACAAATCTTAGATGTTAAAACACATTGAGTAAATCTAATATAGTAACTTGTTGGCAGTGCAATATAAGACTTAATTTTTATTTAAATTATAATTGACTTTAAGATACATGCACCCCAATGTCCATTGAAGCTCTGTTTGCAACAGCAAAGACATGGAAGCACCCCAAATGTCCATTGACAAAGGAATGGATAAGGAATCTGTGCATGTGCGCTCTCTCTCTCTCTCTTTCTCTCTCTCTCTCTATATATATATATGCACATACACACACACACATACTATGGAATATTACTCAGTCATTAAAAAGAATGAAATAATGCCATTTGCAGCAACATATATTGACCTAGAGAATGTCATACTAAGTGGAGCAAGTCAGACAGAGGAGAAACATCATATGACAACCCTTATATATGGAATCTAAAAAGAAAGGCTACAAATGAACTTACTTACAAGACCTAAAGACACAGACTTAGAAAATGAACTTATGGTTGTCAGGAGGAAGGGACAGGGAGTTTGGGATAGTCATATATACACTGTTATATTTAAAATGGATAACTAACCAGCTCCTACTGTATAGCACATAGAACTATGCACAATGTTATGTGGCAACCTGGATGGGAGGGGATTTGGGGGAGGGGATTTGGGGGAGAATGGATTATATATGTATGTATATATATGGCTGAATCCCTTCACTGTTCATTTGAAACTATCAAAACATTGATAATTGGTTATATCCCAATACAAAATAAAAAGTTCAAAAAATTATTGACTCCACTTATTAATAATAAGTTGATTGATACAGTCTTTATTTATTGAGAATCTACTTTTACCAATTTGGGCCTAGGGACAAAGAGATTACCCCTGTTAGAGAGCTCACATTCTATTGGGTAAAGCTAACAGCTGAATTAAATGATAGATTATAGATGGACAGATAGCTAGACAAACCATTGTCCATGTCATATCAATATATCAAAAGTTGAGTGGGCTTATTTTCTATTTAAGGGAATGATTGAAACTCTTTCTACCCCATGAGTTTATATTTCTTTGAATCCTCTTTCTTTTTCTGAAAACACTTTTACTTCAAGTCTCAAATTTAATCATTTTTCTTTTATTAACTATTCAACTTTCACTCTCTACTGCATTTGGGTCACATTATCACTCCACTTACATTTACCACACTAATTCTCAGTTAATTCATAAATATTTTTCTTGCTTTCTTTGAGAAGGCACACCTACTGGTGAAATATAATGCAAACAACCATATGAAGCAGACTAAAAATGGTATGTTCATAAAGTCTTCTCTCCATTTACTGTTACCTATAATTGAAACTCACCCATTGCTAATTCCAGCCCCATTGTTACCAAAATATTGATGAAATCATTCATGTTTCAAAGGGGAAAGTGAGTATTTTCTTACTTTTAGAATCTTTATAGAGATTCTTATTGGAGAAAAAGCTGATTAATTAAGACACTAATTGGATAAAAGCATCATTCATAAAGTTCATATTTAAATATGTATTTTAATGATTTTAATATTAATAGCCAAAGTATCCCAATGGAAGAATATAGTCTTAGATACACTGTATTCAGAAATATATCTTCTCCATCATAATCATCATTTAATAAGCCTTAGCATTTTTTATATGCTCCATGCAATGTTTTGAACTGAGAAAGTTACTTTAAAATAATATTCCAAAGACTATAATATGTGGAGGTGATTTACAAGATTAGTTCTGAAAGATTGTTGGAGGAGTGACATCATGAAGATGGTGACATGAGTCATTCCCTATACAGTCTTTCTCACAAGAAGACCATTTAATAACTATATAGACAAGTCACCACTATGAAAATCCAAGAACCTGAGAGTGAGGCTGAAGCCATCCCTGGACCACAGAAACCATTAGGAGGGCAAGAGGAGTAGCTTCAGTCTGACCACTTTATCCTCTCCCAGGCTGCCATACTACCACATGGGCCTATGATTTCTCTAGTGGGTAAAAGAGCCCAAGATGACCATCAGACTCTCACAGCATTGTATAATGATTCCTGGGAAGTCTACTCAGGTCTCATTTTATGGGGATCACTGTGAGAATCTGTGTGGATTGACAACTGGGAATTATAGAAATGAAGGAGTGTGGGACTAGCAGCAACAAGGAAACAGACTTTGGAAGACCACATTCCTGTGTAGTAGCAATCAAGGAGAGATATCAGCCAGAAGCTCTGCCACCTATAGAGACAGGCTGCTGATCCTGTTTGGCCAGGGAACTCTGTTGGCAATTCTGTACCATGTGGGCCCCTAGTCAATGACCCAGACCAGCTGTGGAGCCCATTCTACAACTCTTAGCATAGGGGCAAGGAAAAAAAAATGCTGAAATATATTCTTCAGCTCTGCATAAGCAGACTGTATGATCAGAGAACCTAGGGAGCCTTGGAGCCAATCCTACAGCCCAGCTTTAGAAGTTCAACACAGTAGTCCTACTAAACTGTTAAGTATAGCCTCTTGCCCCATATAACTGACTTCCCTGGTGGCTCAGATGGTAAAGCATCTGCCTACAATGCAGAGGATGCATGTTCAATTCCTGGGTTGGGACGATCTCCTGGAGAAGGAAATGGAAACGCACTCCAGTATTCTTGGCTGGAAAATCCCATGGACGGAGCTTGGTAGGCTACAGTCCATGGGGTCGCAAAGAGTCGGACATGACTGCGCAACTTCGCTTTAAACAGTGACACTGGAAAGTCTCAGAGCCAAACCTAGAGTACTAAACAGCTGTGAAGGCCAATCTACAGTCTCATCATAGAGCAGAGCCCAGACTATGAACCTTCCCAGTTGTTGAACACAGCTTGCAGCTTCACACAGGCAGAGACTAAAGCCAGTGACCATGCTCAACCATGGGGAAGAGTATTTAGCCCCACACAACTTCAAGATAGAGCTGGAGGCCCCTCTAAACCAGAGAGTCTAGCCAGAAACCTTGCCCAACAACAGGGCATAGATAGCGGCTTACCTGAATATATATCCCAACATGTAGCTCCATCAATGTTTGAGTAACATCCCTCAGTGCCACCAAATCACAGAGTATAGCCTGAGGCCCTATATGACTAAAAATATAATGCCTGGATTCCTGCCTAAATATAAAATCCCATCAACAACATCACCTAGTCTAACAGCACAATGTAGAACCACACCCAACTTGGAGCATTTATAGATCTCAGCCTAGAGGCCACTTGCAGAGTCCAGTCAGTGGCAACATATTTCCAGGGAACACACACTGATCTTACCTGACTAGAGGTAATTACAGAGCTCAGATAATGACCCTGGTAAAACATAATCCATAGCCAGCAGCAGTGTCTGAACATGGGCATCATCTAGCAGCCCATCATGAATAGAGAGTCCAAACTGCAGATATACCCAAGTGTGGAGCCCAGCCAGCATGCACCCCTGCTATTAGAGTGTGGGCAGTGGTTGTTGTCCAGCTATAAATGCTAGATGAAATTCCTTTTTTCTTTTTTTTTTTCTCCTTGAACACTACCAACGGAATTGTTCAGTACACCAACATGAGCTGATCAGTGAAAATGTTTTCCTGCCAAAGTAAAACTCTAAAACCTATTATAAGAATCTACTTAATGAAATGTGTAGCTACCATTACAAATAAACAAGGATCACATAGAATAAACATGATAACACCAAGAGTAACAGTAAAGTTATAATAGCTGGAGATTTATGGACTGGCTGACAAAGAATTCATGAAAATCATCTTAAAGAAATTCAGTGAACTATAAGAGCACAGAGACATGTATAAGAAGTTAGAAATGCAATCTCTGAATAAATGAGAAGTTCAACAAGGAAATAGAAACCATTCAAAAAATGAAACAGAACTAAAAATTCAATACAGAGATTCAAAAACACACTCATCCAAGCAGAAGAAAGACTCACTGAACTATAACTGGTCATTTGAAATTGGCCAATCAGAGGAACAAAAAGAAAAAAAAAAAGAAGAAGAAGAATCAATAAGAATAAAGAAATCCTGGAGTATATATGAGACAATATCAAAGGAAACATATGTATTATCAGAATCCCAAAAGAAAAAGGGAAAGAAACATATATATATATATATATATATATATATATATATATATATATATATATATTTAAGATTCATTTCCCACATAGGTTACTACAGAAAATTGAGTACATTTCTCTGTGCTATACATTAGTTCCTTATTATTTACCTATTTTACATATAGTAGTGTATGTAATCTCAATCTCTTAATTTATCACTCCCCCCCACAATTCCCTTTTCATAATGAAAAGTTCGATTTTGAGATCCGTGAGCCTATTCCAATGTATTTTTTTTTTAAGAATTAATAAACTTCTAAGAAACTGTAATTTAAAGCAATAATGGCTGCAAACTTCCCAAATTGGAGAGAGAATTTGGGAATTCAGATTCATGAGGCCAAAAGGGCTCAAAGAAATTTAAATTTAAAAATGTCTACAGATAGGCATATTATAATTAAAATACCAAAAATCAAAGACAAAGAGAACATTTTGATAGCAGCTACAAAAGGTGATTCATCAAATATAAAGGAGTTCCCAGATTATTAGCAGGTTTTTCAACAGTAACTTTTCATGCCAGGAGATGATAGGATGATATATGCAAAATGTTGAAAAAGAAACACTGTCAAACATGTATAATATACCTTGCAAAGTGGTCCCTCACAAATAAAGAAGAAATACTTTTCTGAACAAACAAAAACTGAAGGAGTTCATCACTCAGACTTGGCTTAAAGAAATGTTAAAGGATGTTCAAGCTAAAAGAATGATTGAAATTATTATTCAAACCACAATTGAAACTGTAAAACCATATAAATGTGTAAAACCCTATGGCAGTGGTAAAATATAGTTGAAGTCAGGTTTTCTAGTATAATAATAGTGATGCATAATTTAGTTATAATTCCAGTTTAAAAGTTTAAAAACATAACTATAAACATTTGTTATCTGATACATAATGCGAAAATATAAATTGTAACATAAATTACCTAAAAAGGAAATACAAATGTAAAGATTCTGTGTGCAACTGAAACTGCTTTCAACTTAACCCAGAAGCTGTAAATAAATGACATCTTATATAAGCTTTATGGTAACCACAACATGAAAAAGCCTGTAGTTGATACACAAAAGATTATGACAATGTCAAAACATATTGTCACAAAAGGTAATCACATCACAAAGGAGGACAGTAACAGAGGAAATAAGGAGTGGAATATATACAAAACAGTAAGAAAAAAAAGATGAACAAAATGGCAACATTAACTCTCTACAGAATATCAATAATTACTTCAAATATTAATGGATACATTTCTTTAATCAATAACATAAATAAGCTGAATGGATTATAAAAAGTTCTAATGATAGGTTGCCTACAAAACACTTTTTTTTTTTTTTAGTGTCAAGAACACACATAGACTGAGACTGAAGGAGTGGTTAAAAAAATTAAAGTAAATGGTAATGAATAGAAACTAAAAATAGCTACATTTTTATCAGACAAAATAGCACTGAAGCTAAAAATGGGCAAAAGAGACAAGAAAGGGCATTAGGTAATGATAGAGAGGTCAATCCATCAAGGAGATGTGACACATATAAATGTGTATACACCCAACATCAAAGTACATAAATAAATAAAGCAATTACTAACAAAACTGTAAAGAAAAATAAACAGTAATACAATTGCAGTCATTAGTTCCCTATTCTCAACAATCAATAGGTCATTCAGACATCAATAAGGAAACAGTGAATTTCAGCAGCACTGTAGATTACATGTACCTAATAGACATATTCCAAACATTGCATCCAACAGCAGAATACACATTCAAGTCAAAGAAATATTTTTCTAGAATAGATTTTATGTTAGGCCACAAAACAAGTTCCAACAAATCAATATCAAATATCATTTCTTATCACAATGGTATACAATTAAGAATCAATAAAAGGAGGAAAGCTGGAAAATTCACAAATACATGGAAATTAAACAATATACGTGTGAACAACCAATGCATCAAAGATGTAAAAATAGAAATAAAAAAAATATATTGACAGAAACAAAAATGGAAACACAACACAGCAAAACTTCTGGGATATATTTAAAGTAGTTCTAAGACAGAATTTTACAATGATAAATGCACATATGAAGAAAAAATTTCAAATAAACAACTTAATTTTACACTTCAAGGAACTAGAAAAAGAAGAAACTAGGCAGCAAGTTAACAGAAAAAGAAAATAATAAAAATTAAAGCAGAAATAAATTAGGAATAGGAAAACACAACTGTTGACAATATTAAGTTAGTTTCCTTAAAAAATTAGACAAAATATAGAATCTTCTAAAAGCTGTATAAGAAAAAAGAGAGAACCAAAATAGCTAAAATTGTAAGTAAAAGAGTACACATTACAACTAATTCCACAGAAATGCTAAGATAATAAGTTGCTACTATAAATAGTTAAATGCAATAAATTAGTCAACATAGAAAAAAATGGATAAATTCCTAGAAACATATGAACTACCAAGACTGAAACATGAAGAAAGAGAAAATCTGAACAGAACTATAATGGGTAAGGAGATTCACTCAGTAAAACCATCCAACAAATAAAAGCCCAAGACAAGATTATTTCACTGGTGAATTATACTAAACATTTAAGAAGACTAGTGAGCATTCCCAGAGTCATTTTATGAAAGCAAAATTATACTGATAAAGACAAATAATTAAACTAGAAAATATAGATAATGAAAAGAACACTCCAGGTCAATACCTCTGATGAATATAAACGTTAAAATTCTCAACAAAATACTAGCAAACTAAATTCAACAGCACAATAAAAGGATCATAACACCATGATCATACATCAAGGTCTGAGGAGGCCTTACAAATAGCTATGAAAAGAAGAGAAGTGAAAAGCAAAGGAGAAAGGGAAATATATACCCATTTGAATGCAGAGTTCCAAAGAATAGCAAGGAGAGATAAGAAAGCCTTCTTCTGTGATCAGTGCAAAGAAATAGAGGAAAACAAAAGAAAAGGAATAACTAGAAATCTCTTGAAGAAAATTAGAGATACCAAGGAAACATTTCATGGAAAAATGGGCACAGAAAAGGACAGAAATGGTAGGAGCTAACAGAAGCAGAAGATAATAACAAGAGGTGGCAAGAATACACAGAAGAACTATACAAAAAATATCTTCATGACCCCAATAACCATGTCGGTGTGATCACTCACCTAGAGCCAGACATCCTGGAGTGTGAAGTCAAGTGGGCCTTAGGAAGCATCATTATGAACAAGGCCAGTGGAGGTGATGATATTCTACCTAAGCTGTTTTAAATCCTAAAATATGATGTTGATAAAGAGCTCTCCTCAGTATGTCAGCAAATTTGGAAAACTCAGCAGTGGCCACAGGACTGGAAAAGATCAGTTTTCATGCCAATCCCAAAGAAAGACAATGCCAAAGAATCAAATTATTACACAATTGCACCAATTTCACATGCTAGCAAGTTCAAAATCATTCTCAAAATCCTCCAAGCTATACTTCAAAAGTATGTGAACATACAGCTTCAGATGTTCAAGTTAGATTTAAAAAAGGTAGAGGAACAAGAGATCTAATGGCCAAAATCCATTGGATAAAAGAAAATTCCAGAAAAAATGTCCACATCTGCTTCACTGACTATGCTAAAGCCTTTGACTGTGTGAATCACAACAAGTTGGGGAAAATTCTTAAAGAAATGGAAAACCAGACCACCTTACCTGCCTCTGGAGAAACATGTATGCAGGTCAAGAAACAACAGTTAGAACTGGACATGGAACAACGAACTGATTCAAAATTGAGAAAGGAGTATGTCATGGCTGTATATTGTCATCCTGCTTATTTAACTTATTTGCAGATTACTTCATGTGAAATGCCAGGCTGGATGAAGCATAAATTGGAATCAAGATTGCTGGGAGAAATATCAATAACCTCAGATACACAGATGACACCACCCTTATGGCAGAAAGTGAAGAGGAACTAAAGAGTCTCTGGACGAAAATGAAAGAGGAGAGTGAAAAAGTTGGCTTAAAGCTCAACATTCAGAAAACGAAGATCATGGCATCTGGTCCCATCACTTCATGGCAAATAGATGGGGAAACAATGAAAACAGTGTCAGACTTTATTTTTTGGGGCTCCAAATCACTGTATATGGTGACTGTAGTCACGAAATTAAAAGATGCTTGCTCCTTGCAAGAAAAGCTATGAAAGACCTAGACAGCATATTAAAAAAACAGAGACATTACTTTGCTGACAAAGGTTCATATAGTCAAAGCTATGGTTTTTCCAGTAGTCATGTATGGATGTGAGAGCTCAACTGTAATAAAGGTTGAGGGGCAAAGAATAATGCTTTTGAACTATGGTTTTGGAAAGGACTCTTGAAAGTCCCTTGGACAGCAAGGAGATCAAACCAGTCAATCCTAAATGAAATCAATCCTGAATATTCATTAGAGGTACTAAGGCTGAGGCTGAGGCTGAAGCTCCCATACTTTGGCTACCTTATGGGAAGGGCTAACTCATTGGAAAAGACCCTCATGCTCAGAAAGATTGAGGGCAGAAGATGGGGATGACAGAGGATGCGATAGTTGAATGGTATCACTGACTCAACGGACATGAGTTTGAGCAAGCTCCGGGAGATGGTAAGGACAGGGAAGCTTTGCATGCTGCAGTCCATTGGGTCACAGATTGTCGGATATTTCTGATCTACTGAATCACAACAGCAACAGAAGACCCAAAATAGTCAAAGCCATTTTGAGAAAGAATAAACCTTGAGGCATCACACTTTCTGATTTTAAGATATATTAGAAAAAAAGATCCCCTGAGAAGGGAAAGACTACCCACTCCAGTGTTCTGGCCTGGAGATTTCCATAGACTATATAGTCCATGGGGTAGCAAATAGTCAGACACAACTGAGCAACTTTCACTTTGAGGCTTCCCTGATAACTCAGTTGGTAAAAATCTGCCTGCAACGTGGGAGACCTGGGCTCAGTCCCTGAGTGGGGAAGATCCCCTGGAGAAGGGAAAGGTTATCTACTCCAGTATTCTGGCCCAGAAAATTCCGTGGACTGTATATATTTCAGAATAACATAATAATTAAAACAGTTTGGTATTTGCATAAAAACAGACATGTAGACATTTGGAACAGAACCTAGAATCCAAATATAAGCCCATGGCTATATGCTCAATTAATATTTTTTATTGGAGACAAGAATATCCAAAGGGAAAAGGGTTGCCTCTTCAATTAGTGGTGATGGGAAGGCTGGATAAGGTAAGGGTGATAATGGACCCTTACCTCACATCACCCACAGGATTAACTCATAATGAGATAAAGACTTAAACTGATACCATAAAACTCAGAGAAGTAAATGTAGGGAAACAGCTCCTTGACATTGATCTTAGATATGATTTAATGGATATGACACCAACGTGTTGCAGGAAGGGGAACTTCTTCCAGGCCCCAAGAGTGGGTTCTTGCCTAACACTCAGAAATGAATTGTCTGAGGAGACACAGGTGCTGAAAAAGCAAGACTTTATTGGGAAGGGGCGCCCAGGCAGAGAGCAGCAGAAAACCAGAACTTTTCTGCCACATAACTTGCCATCTCGGATTTTATGGTGATGGGGTTAGTTTCTGGATTGTCTCTGGACAATCATTCTGAGTCAGGGTGCTTCCCGGTGGTATGCATATTGCTCAGCCAAGATGGATTCCAGTGAGAAGGATTCTGGGAGGTTGATAGAACATATGGACTCCTCTTGCCTTTAGACCTTTCCCAAATTCTTCCATTGGTGATAGTTTGTTAGTTCCACATTCCTTACCAGGACCTCTTGTAAGATAAATTATGCAAGTGATTACTATGGTTCCTGGACAGGGTGGATGGTTTCAGACAGTGGTTCCCCTAACAACTCCCTCTCAAGGGACTTTATATTCAAGATCATCTTGGGAACTGATGCAGAGGTATTTTCTTTCTGTAAGTACTTTCTGCTGGGAGTGGGCATAGTCTTGAGTAGTTGAGTAGAAGTCTCTCTCCACCTGATCTAAATCAAGATATTCTGTGCCTGAAACTGGCATTCACCCTAATAGTAACAACAATTTAGCCTGAAACTGTTGGACCCTAATGGAGATGAATCTTGTAAGCAGTTGAAATAGACATGGGCCAAATAAGATGTCTAACATGATGGTCATCTCCAGGTCTAGCGAAGGAAGGCAATATTTAGGGGTGAGGATCACAGGATGTGTGACTCTCTTCTGATTGGTTGGTGGTGAGGCAACGGAGTGCTACTCCAGGTATCTGGGACGCAGTTGAAGTTACTATCCCTTACCTGGGTGGGGGCCCCAGTTCTGCAAAGATACTGTTATGCATTATCTTTGAGAAGGAACCAGGACTCTGACCCTAAGTCTGTCCTATCATTTGACTGCTGCTCCCCTGCTTCTGTTTCCTCTCCCTTCTCTGATTAGCAACAATTTGAATCTGCACTTTGGAATTTGTGCAAGGCCAAGGAGACTTAATGAGACTATATCTTGCAAAAAAGAAACAAGGGAAACAGAAATGATTTGTGCTCTGGAAGCCCACAGAGTTCTGCTAAGTTTCAATTCAGGGAACTTGGCTACAACAACTCTGTCCACTTCCTGCTAAAATGGGTCATATTCCTTCCTTAATTTGGAGAATAGACACTGATTGGAAGTATTTATAAGTTCCAAGTTTAGGATGTGAGTCTTCTATGATCAGAATCTCAATCCCTTCGTCTGCTATTTTGTTGTAACAGACCCGATTAGAAGTAGTTGGAAGAGTGAAAACTGCAAATAAAATATAATAAAATAGATCTCTGAGAAATTTAGAAGAATAAGCCTGAAACCCAGTCTGAACTTTGCACCTTGGGGAGATTTATAGCCAGATAAAGCAATTTATTTCATTTTCTGAAAATGTAATAGTTACAAGAGGATACCTTGAAACCATAAGGTTGCAGATACCAGCTGCCAGCAGATATTGTTTACAGAATGGCTGGTGGCATCTCAAGTCTGACATAGTTCAGAACACTCAAGGTCTCAGCAATATATGGACTTGTCTGATATCACGTCCATAATGCCACCTAATATTACCTTGGATATCTGAGCCACAGCTACTCCATTTTGACTTTCAAATGCATTTCTCCTCCTTAATGGCCAAAGTAGATATCATTGTTAATAACTTTAGTGCTTTTCTAGATAAGAGACAATGTGAGAATTCGGGCTTATAAAATATTCCCCTGAAAGTATCTAGCTATCTGAAAGTCTATTCTGCCAGCTTTCTCAGAGCACAGAGTTCCTTATTTCCATTTTGAACTCCTTTCATGGGTGTTTAAGGTCAGTGGTCAAGTGGTCACTGACTTAATCCTTACAGATGCAGATGGCAAGTGCCGATTTTTAATTGATAGGGCTCTTTCCGGGTTATAACTCAACCATGGTTTGGGAGGTATTTCATGCCCATTCATCCCACAGTGCTATGGATGCTCATTTCCATGTCTGGAGAAGATTTCACTGATAGCCCACTCAATGTGCATTTATTACTGGACTAGGCTGTGTTAACAGTAACCAAAAGTCTCTGCATCACCTGTCTTACTAGTCATTTATTGTCCAGGAAAATATTCCTTCTTGTAACTTCTTCCCATATCTAGAGCAATTACAATCATTGTTCTCATGTGGAACTGTACTTCATCATTTCATCAGAGGCTCAGTCACACATTTTGCAATGCAAGAAAAAAAAAAAAGTTTTAAAACAGGCAATATAAAAAATATAGCTAGCAATATCAGAGAAGGCAATGGCACCCCACTCCAGTACTCTTGCCTGGAGAATCCCATGGATGGAGGAGCCTGGTAGGCTGCAGTCCATGGGGTTGCGAAGAGTCAGACACGACTGAGAAACTTGACTTTCACTTTTCACTTTCATGCATTGGAGAAGGAAATGGCAACCCATTCCAGGGTTCTTGCCTGGAGAATTCCAGGGACGGGGGAGCCTGGTTGGCTGCCGTCTATGGGGTCGCACAGAGTCAGACACGACTGAAGTGACTTAGCAGCAGCAGCAGCAGCTAGCAATATTAGTAAGGTCATAAGTAAGAATTTAAGTCAAGAACTTCCACTTGGTTCAGCCCAGTATATATCACCTCATCTGTCTTTATCCATTTTGTGCTAATCCTTATCTTAAGGGAAATTATATGTTGGTATTGTCTATAAGGCACTCAGCCCAATTTCTTAGTATTATTAGGCTGATTATCCCTAGTATGATATGTGTTCCCAACCTAAGGGAATCCTTAAATTTAAATAACCATAGCCTTATGGTAGCCACCTGGTTGCAGATCATGGGGTATCCGATCTTCATCCAAAGATAGATTACTGAGTTAAGCTTCAGAAACAAACTTTGAGTGTCCGTTTAACAGCAAAGAATTACCTGAGAAGTGAGTCTTAGTGAACACAGACCTCAATAAACATAATTTTTATGCCAATTGAAATATATCTTTCTCTCTAAAATTACCCTCACTTTTTATAGTCAAACCAAGACTTCACAAATTAAGTCTGATTAATTGAAAAAAGCCATACCAAGGGTTTGTTATAGATTTCACCTTACAGATTTGGATGAATTCCTCTTTTTTGAAGATCACCAAAATAACTTGAAATTCTGTACCTGTTAATGAAGTACTCTTTCTAATTCATCTGATAAAACTGGGAACATAAGAGTTTCTAATCTCTGGAAGAATCAGGTAGAGAGAAAAGTTTCAATTCTGTTTACAAAGGTATAATTTACTGAATTGCTGTTAAGTCATAACTACTTTGAGGGGAAGGGATTTTTTTTTCACATCTGGATAACACAGATTAAAAGCTAATAATGTTTCAGACAGAAATCATAAAAATATAACCATATTCTAGTTCAACTCTTGTTAACATTTTATGAAGTCATCAGTTTTTCACTTAAAATTCTTCAGTTTCTTACTCAGCTCAGCATTATGCTCTGAAAGTCAGAAACTTCTATTTATCCAAACGTTCCTTCTATAAATCTTATTGAAGAAGAAACATTTTGCAAAGGCATTAGAGTGAAACCACAATTGGGTATAATAACAAAGGACTTAAGGCATGTTAAAACTCTGATTACAATGGAAATGGCAGAGAAATTTGATTACTATTTTGACATACAACATTTTGAAATAATTAGAATTATGACTGATGATATTTTCCAGGACGTACTAGAATTTAAGGAATTTTACATAATTTCTAGAATGCCCATATTAATAACAATTATCCACATAGTATATTTTAAAGTGTTTATCACATATGTAAAAATATAACCCATGTAATTTAATATTTTAATTAAATATTTCTCTTTGAGATGCCTCATGGGCCTTTTGAAGCAATTCAAAGTTAGTTGGAGAGCCAAAGAACTGTAATTAAAATTTGATATTTGAGCGGTTTGTCAGAAGAATATTTAAAGGGTTTAGAACATGCAGTCTGATAGGATCATAGGTTACCATGGAATGGTGACTGCTATTCAATTAGCCAAAGTGACAATAAAAGATTTCAAAGGAAAATACATAATGGATCACTTAAAATGTAAAGCAATTTAAAATCCATTATCAAATGCAGTACAACATTTTAAGTATATGTGTCTTCTTAAACAGAGATAAAAGCTGAACTCAACTTTTGCATCAGTTTGCTTTTAAAATTAATTTACTCAATTAAACTTAGTCAATACTGACTATCCACAAAACCCTTTTCTTGGGGTCCACTTTCAACAAACCTTTATCACTTAGTTTATTTCAACACAACTCTGTAAGTTTCAAGCTGCAGAATATCTGGATAAATTATTTTTAAGTATAAAGTGAAGGTGAAGTCGCTCCGTCATGTCCAACTTTTTGCAACCCCATGGACGTAGCCTATCAGGCTTCTTCATCCATGAAATTTTCAAGGCAAGAGTACTGGATTGGGTTGCCAGTTCCTTCTCCAATTTTTAAGTATACATTCCTAAAATATAAACATTCTAAAATATAAAAATTTATAAAAATTTCATCCAAAGGTCTTCTCTTATTTGTCTTTTCTTTCCTTAAAAGTTCCTTCACACTGGGTTTCTTGCCTCCTTGACAAATTTGTAACAGACATAACAAGATTTTATTTAGTTTATATTAAACCTAAGGGCAATAAAAGTATTAATCACAATGTTGATGACTCTAAAGACATGTTTATATTAATTATATTAACAATCTTAAGCATTAATACCAGATATGAATTTAATACTAGTTACTTCCCAGTTCATACGAACCTGAAATTCATTTAAATGAATTTCTCTTGTATTTAGAATTGTATGATTTGTAAGTGCTACATTTTCTTTAAACAAATTAAATCTAGCTCATTTACAAATTAGCTTCAACAATATTTCCAAAGACAAAAACATCTACTGAGACATACATATCTCTAAACAGACCCCAGAGATTTAGCCTCATTTTCTATACATAGTCATGAATCAATATCACAATATAAAGTTCACTAGTTTATAATCAGCAGTTGGAATAAGTAAAATTTTAGAAGGCTTCTTCCCATTTTTCCTAGTCTTTGTTGTACTGACTGGGTTCTGATATTTGTCTTTTTTTTTTTTTTTTTTTTAGCACTTAATGTCTAATGCCACAACCATTTTCAAGCCATCCCTTATGAGACTACTGCATGTAAATTGGGCATGTGGCTACCACCTGAGGAAACTACAGGTCCCATCATTTCCCTCCTTTGATAAGGTGATTTTCTATCCCTTGAATTGGTCCAGTTCTGTATTATCTATCTAACCTACAAGCTCATTTATCTCAGAGAATATTGAGGCAATTCCATTTTATCTAAAAATCATAAACTGTTTATGTTACCCAAAAGGCAGAGGGTGAGCATGGGAGCAAGGGGCAGGAGACTAGGAGGGGTAAGGGTTCGAGCATAGGTTTTAGAAACAAAATTTGGTCTATACTTCCTGGTTTGGAGGATGGAGAGTGAAAGAAGATAGTGAGATCTCGGAAAGGAGAAAAATACTTATATTTTCATTTCTCTAATAGTACACCCTATCTATAAATCCACTCTTATGATAATTTGTAAAATGAGTAATTCTTTCATGGCAATGGCTGAAGCCTCTCAACACTCATTATCAGGTAAGGATAACAGCAATCTTTCCTTAAGCCCAAGCATAAAAATTTTCCAGGTATAATGCTATGGAAAAAGGTGTGATTACTGAACTAGATCACAGTGGTACAAAGCACACAGCATGATATCTTTCAGTGATAAGATATCCATCTTCAGATGGATATCTTATCATGATATCCATCTTTCAGTGGATCTGAGTATACAAAATTGTTTCTCTAACAGCCATATAGTTTCAAGATTAAATGCCAATTGCTGAAGAGCTCTCTCTTGTCAATAAATAAGTGAATGTATTTCTTGATGAAAGCCTATTTCTCATTATCCTTTCAAAACATTGGAAATAGATTTGGTGATATTTTATTATGCCCCTGAATGCAGTACTTTTTATCCAACTGAGTTCCAAAAGAGATTTGTGGTTTTTGTTTTGTTTTCAATGTTTGTATATAGAGAGTATTCTCCTGTGTCACTCTTGTGAAAAGAAAGGTATATTCTTTCACCTGGCTAGTGCAAGATGAATGTGGAACATCTTAAAAATAAAAGCAACAGAACAGATAGTTAAGAAGCTCAAAGTATATGATAAGCTCTCAGCTTACTGTCTCCTTAAGCTCTCAGCTTACTGTCTCTTTAGAGCAGGCAGTTATTGAAAGTATTCCACTTCCATTAGCTTTTTAAGCAAACTTCTACTGGTATTTGCAAAGTATCCCATAGCTATATACACTTTACAAAACAGAACATTTAGGAAAAACTTTTTTTCCATTTAGTCAGAACCTAATTTATTTATTCCTTAGTCTTTAGAACAGCAAATTGTCACTTTTTATAAACAACAAATAGAAAATATTTAGTTGCTTCAAAATGGTGTAATATTTATATTACAGGAAGAAATCTAGTGTATCTTATCATCATAGTTTTCTTAAAACACATACAAAAAAAAAAAGCAACAGACACACTGAAACCATACTCACAGAAAACTAGTCAATCTAATCACACTAGGACCACAGCCTTGTCTAACTCAATGAAACTAAGCCATGCTCGTGAGGCAACCCAAGATGGGATGGTCATGGTGGAGAGATCTGACAGAATGTGGTCCACTGGAGAAGGAAATGGTAAACCACTTCAGTATTCTTGCCTTGAGAACCCCATGAACAGTATGAAAAGGCAAAATGATAGGATACTGAAAGAGAAACTCCCCAGGTCAGTAGGTGCCCAATATGCTACTGGAGATCAGTGGAGAAATAACTCCAGAAAGAATGAAGGGATGGAGCCAAAGCAAAAGGAATACCCAGCTGTGGATGTGACTGGTGATAGAAGCAATGTCTGATGCTGTAAAGAGCAATATTGCATAGGAACCTGGAATGTCAGGTCTTTTTTTGTGGCTGGGAGCAAACTGAAAATGGGTGCTAAATTAAAAAAAAAAATAAGTCCCCCCACTGATTAGTGGCATGACATACTACCAAGAGTTTAGCTAAGCCACTTCATGGTATTGCTGCTTCAGTATCCATTTTGTTTTGCCAAGCGGTCTGCAGGGGCCTTACAAGGACAGTAGTCCTCTGATTCAAGTGCATGTATCTTTATATGATTTCCCCAACAAACTTTACAATCAACAGTTTCCCCAGCCTCTCAGAGCCTTCCCCTTATGTGCCACTTCAATAAGATCCAAGGAGCTACCTAAACCATGCTTTTTGAGGTTCAAACTGACCAATCTGGTCTTATCCCAGGAACCCCAAAGCATTCCATCCATGAACTCTAATAAAGGCATGTACCCCAGGCCTTGCCCTCTTTCTCTGCTTACACCCTGCCTTGACTTCCTCTTGTTGCTCCTTAAGGTATGTCATTTATATCTTCCAGGACTTATGAGTAATCAATTTCTGTATTTCAATTTCTACTGTGGTCTTTTGATGAGATGTAGCTCACCATCTGGCACTGTGTGCTCCACTTAGCAAATTTTAATTTAATAAAGTCATAACACTTACCTTCTGTATCACACAATTAAATAATGATTTATAGCTCAGCACATTCCTATGTAACCATGTCACACTAAGTAATACATATGATTTATAACAATGGTGTCTGCTTCCAAGATGGAATAAGATTCATATCAAATATTAGTTCAAGATACCTGTTTTGCTTTAGATACATATGAACAGATATATATATATATATATATATATATATATATATATATATATAACACTATACTTTATCAAGCAGGGTGGTGATAGAATTTTTTTTCAGTTTTCTCATTAGTAAAAATATAGATAATATTAGCATCACTATATGGAATAGTATGTAGTGATTGTATGCATGCTCAGACGTGTACAACTATTTGCAACCCAGTGGACTGGAGACCACCAGGCTCCTCTGTCCATGGGTATTCTCCAAGCAAGAATACTAGAGTGGGTTGCCATGCCCTCCTCCAGGGGATCTTCCCAACCCAAGGATCGAACCCATGTCTCTTGCAGCTCCTGCATTTCAGGATTGTTTGTCACTGAGCTACTGGGAAAGCCCTAGTAAGTAGTGCTTGGAAGGTAGAATAGTATAGAATGAGTGTATTTTAGGGGTTTACTTAAAACTTGTGATAGGGCAATTGATTTAGGACTAATCAACACTGATCAGCCCTCATGAGAGGACAAATAGATGGGAATCAATCTGATAGACCATAGGTCTGCCAGAATAGTGTGAGGTCCAGGATATTACAAAATAATTTGTTTATCAAAAAATGCTGGGACATTGTGCAAGTCAAATGATATCATAGTGAGACGTATATTATAACAGTTAAGAGTTCAATTTCTGAAGTCAGTCTTTAAATTCTAGAAATGCCATTTCCTGTGGGATCTTTATTTAATTCCATAAAAGAGAGGAAGTGATATATTTCACATATAAATATTAAAAGGATTCAAATTGTTTATATAGGCAAAGCATTTGCACAGTAACAAACATTTAGTCAGTGCTCAATAAGTAGTAATTTTTTTTTTATTTCTAGTCAACAAAGAATGAGATTTAAAATATTATGAATAGGTTGTTACTTCACTTTCACAACATATGAGACACATAGGCATTAGAACATGTACAAAGGGAAATGGAAATCTACAAGAGAGGGTAGCAGGACCTCCAAAACATTTCCTGCCAGTTATGCATTGACCATACAGAAAAAATGTATGTATGTGTTTGATCATTTATTAACTCATTCAGCAAATATTTATTAAGCATATATTATGTGCAGGTACTGGCTTTCCTGATAGCTAAGTGGTAAAGAATCTGCCTACAGTGCAGGAAGCTCAGGAAACATGGGTTTGATCCCTGGGTCAGGAAGATTCCCTTGGAGAAGGGAATGGCAATCCACTCCAGTATTCTTGCCTCAAGAATCTCATAGAGAGAAGAGCCTGGCGGGCTACACTCCATAGGGTTGCAAAGAGTCACACATGACTGAAGCAACCTAGCATGCATGTGCAAGGCTATGCTTAATACAAACTCCTAACCTGTAACTCATACAAGACAGGTACTACACTTATTGTCATAGGGTTTACAATATTTGTTGTTCTTCAGCCACTCAGTTGTGTCTGACTATTTGTGACCGCATGAACTGCAGCACACCAGGCCTCCTTGTCCTTCACCATCTCCCTAAGCTTGATCAATTCATGTCCATCGAGTCAGTGATGACACCTCATTTTCTGTTGTCCCCTTCTCCTTCTGCAGCAATCTTTCCCAGCAACAGGGTCATTTCTAACAAGTCATTTCTTCCCATCAGATGGCCAAAGTATTGGAGCTTCAGCTTCAGTATCAGTCCTTCCAATGAATATACAGGATTGATTTCCTTTAAGATTGACTGGTGTGATCTCCTTGAAGTCCAAGGGATCCTCAAGAGTCTTCCCCAACACCATAGTTCAAAAGCATCGATTCTTTGGTGCTCAGCCTTCCTTATGATCTAACTCTGGAAAAACCATAGGATACAGATGCAAAATGAAAACTGACCTTTTCCAGTCCTGTGGTCACTGCTGAGTTTTCCAAATTTGCTGTCATATTAAGTGAATTACTTTAAAATCATCATCTTTTAGGATTGGAAATAGCTAAGCTGGAATTCCATCACCTCCACTAGCTTTCTAGGGTTCACTTGATTCGAACTTCAAGATATCTGCCTCTAGGTGAATGACCACCCATCGTGGTTATCTAGGTCATTAAGATCTCTTGTGTATAGTTTCCCTGTGTATTTTTGCCACATCTGCATAATATCTTTTGCTTCTGTTAAGTCCATATTGTTTCCGTGCTCAATTGTGCCCACCTTTACATGAAATGTTCCCTTGGTATCTCTAATTTTCTTGAAGAGATTTCTAGTCTTTCCCATTCTATTGTTTCCCTCTATTTCTTTGCATTGGTTACTGAGGAAGGCTTTCTTACCTCTCCTTGTTATTCTTTGAAACTCTGCATTCAGATGGATATATATTTCCTTTTCTCTGTACCTTTCACTTCTCTTCTTTCCTCAGCTGTTTGTAAGGCCTCCCTCCTCAGGTAACCATTTTGCTTTTTGCATTTATTTTTCTTGGGGACGGCTTTGGTCACGGACTCCTGTAAAACGTTATGAAGCTTCATCCATAGTTCTTCAGGCACCCAGTCTATCAGATCTAATCCCTTGAATCTATTTGTCACTGGATTTGATTTAGGTATAACTGTATTGCCTAGTGGTTTTCCCTACTACTACTACTAAGTCACTTCAGTTGTGTCCGACTCTGTGCGACCCCATAGACGGCAGCCCACCAGGCTCCCCTGTCCCTGGGATTCTCCAGGCAAGAACACTGAAATGGGTTGCCATTTCCTTCTCCAATGCATGAAAGTGAAAATTGAAAGTGAAGTCGTTCAGTCGTATCTGACTCTTAGCGACCCCATGGACTGCAGCCTACCAGGCTCCTCCGTCCATGGGATTTTCCAGGCAAGAGTACTGGAGTGGGGTGCCATTGCCTTCTCCGGTGGTTTTCCCTACTTTCTTCAATTTAAGTCTGAATTTTGCAATAAGGATTTCATGACTTGAGCCACAGTCAGCACCTGGTCTTGTTTTTTCCTGATTTTACAGAGCTTGTTCATCTTTGGCTACAAAGAATATAATCAATCTGATTTCAGTATTGACCATCTGGTGATGTCCATGTGTAGTGTCATCTATTGTGTTGTTGGAAGGGGATGTATGCTATGACCAGTATGTCCTCTTGGCAAAACTCTGTTAGCTTTTGCCCTGCTTCATTTTATACTCCAAGGCCAAACTTGCCTGTTACTCCACATATCTCTTGACTTTCTACTTTTGCATTCCAGTCCCCTATGATGAAAAATACATGTCTTTTTTTGGGGAAGAGGGGTGGGTGTTAGTTCTAGAAGGTCTTGTAGGTCTTCACAGAACCATTCAGCTTCAGCTTCTTTGCTGTTAGTGGTTGGGGAATAGACTTGGATTGCTGTGCAGTGAATGGTTTGCCTTGGAAACAAACAGAGAACATTCTGTCATTTTTTATATTGCACCTGAGCATGACTTCCCTGGTGGCTCAGACGTAAAAGTGTCTGTCTACAATGCAGGAGACCTGGGTTCAAGCCCTGGTTTGGGAACATGGCCTGGAGAAGGAAATGGCAATCCACTCCAGTACAATTGCCTGGAGTCTGGTAGGCCCCAGTCTATGGGGTCGCAAAGAGTCGGACACGACTGAATGACTTCACTTTCACTGCCTTTAGTACTCTTTTGTTGACTGTGAGGGTCACTCAATTTCTTCTAAGGGATTCTTGCCCTCATTAGCAGACATAATGGTCATCTGAATTAAATTCATCTGTGCCAGTGCATTTTAGTTCACTGATTCCTAAAATCTCCATGTTTACTCCTGTTTTCTCCTGTTTGACCACATTCCAATTTACCTTGATTCATGAATCTAACATTTCATGCTCCTGTGCATTATTGTTCTTTATAGCACTGGACTTTACTTCCACCACCAGACACATTCACAACTGGATCTTGTTTTTGCTTTCGCTCAGCTTCTTCATTCTTTCTGGAATGATTTATATGCTCTTCTCCAGTAGCATATTGGGAATCTATTGACCTGGGGAGTTCATCTTTTAGTGTTTTTTCTTTTTTGCCTTTTCATACTGGTCATTGGGATCTTGAGGTAAGAATAGTGAAGTGGTTTGCCATTCTCTTCCCCAAGGGACCACGTTTTGTTAGAATGTTCCAACATGACCCATCTGTTTGGGTGGCCCTACATGACATGGCTCATAGTTTCATTGAGTTAGACAAGGCTGTGATCCATGTGATCAATTTGGTTAGTTTTCTGTGATTGTGGATTGCATTCTGTCTTCCTTATGATGGATGAGGATAAGTGGCTTGTGGTAGTTTCCTGGTGGGAGGGCCTGGCTGTGGGAAAACTGGGTCTTACTCCAATGCTGTAAATAACAATATTGCATAGGAACCTGGAATGTCAGGTCTATGAATCAAGGCAAATTGGAAGTGGTCAAACAGGAGATGGCAAGAGTGGATGTCGACATTCTAGGAATCAGCAAACTAAAATGGACTGGAATGGGTGAATTTAACTCAGATGACCATTATACCTACTACTGTGGGCAGAAATCCCTTAGAAGAAATGGAGTAGCCATCATAGTCAAAAAGAGGGTCTGAAATGCAGAACTTGGATGCAATCTCAAAAACGACAGAATGAGCTCTGTTCATTTCCAAGGCAAACCATTCAATATAACGGTAATCCAAACCTATGCCCCAACCAGTAATGCTGAAGAAGCTGAAGTTGAACAGTTCTATGAAGACCTAAAGACCTTCTAGAACTAACACCCATAAAAGATGTCCTTTTCATTATAGGGTACTGGAATGCAAAAGTAGGAAGTCAAGAAACACCTGGAGTAACAGGAAAATTTGCCCTTGGAGTAAAAAACGAAGCAGGGCAAAGGCTAACAGAGTTTTGCCAAGAGAATGCACTGGTCATAGCAAACACCATCTTCCAACAACACAAGAGAACACTCTATACATGGACATCACCACATGGCCAATACCAAAATCAGATTGATTATATTCTTTGCAGCCAAAGATAGAGAAGCTTTATACAGTCAGTGAAAACAAGACCGGGGGCTGACTTTGGCTCAGGTAATGAACTCCTTAAGGCCAAAGTCAGAATTAAATTGAAGAAAGTGGGGAAAAACACTAGACGATTCAGGTATGACCTAAATCAAATCCCTTATGATTATACAGTGAAAGTGAGAAATAGATTTAAGGGACTAGATCTGATAGACAGAGTGCCTGATAAATCCCCAAAAAGACCATCCCCAAGAAAAAGAAATGCAAAAAGGCTGTCTAAGGAGGCCTTACAAATAGTTGTGAAAAGAAGAGAAGCCAAAAGCAAAGGAAAAAAGGAAAGATACACCTTTGTGAATGCAGAATTCCAAAGAATAACAAGGAGAGATAAGAAAGCCTTCTTCAGTGATCAGTCCAAAGAAATACAGGAAAACAATAGACTGAAAAAGACTAGAGATCTCTTCAAGAAAATTAGAGAAACCAAGGGAATATTTCATGCAAAGATGGGCTCAATAAAAGACAGAAATGGTATGGACCTAACAGAAGCAGAAGATATTAAGAAGAGGGGCCAAGAATACACAGAAGAACTATACAAAAAAGATCTTCACGACCCAGATAATCAAGATGGTGTGATCACTCACCTAGAGCCAGATATCCTGGAATGTGAAGTCAAGTGGGCCTTAGAAAGCATCACTATGAACAAAGCTAGTGGAGGTGATGGAATTCTAGTTGAACTATTTCTGAATCCTAAAAAGTGATGCTGTGAAAGTGCTGCACTCAGTACACCAGCAAATTTGGAAAACCCAGCAGTGGCCATGGGACTGGAAAAAGTCGTTTTTATTCCAATCCCTAAGAAAGACAATGCCAAAGAATGCTCAAACTACTGCACAAATGCACTCATCTCATACACTAGCAAAGTAATGCTTAAAATTCTCTAAGCCAGGCTTCAGCAATATGTGAACCGTGAACCTCCAGATGTTCAAGCTGGTTTTAGAAAAGACAGAGGAATCAGAGATCAAATTGCCAACATTCACTGGATCATCGAAAATGAAAGAGAGTTCAACAAAAACATCTATTTCTGCTTTATTGACTATGCCAAAGCCTTGACTGTGTGGATCCCAATAAAGTGTGGAAAATTCTGAAAGAGATGGGAATACCAGACCACCTGATCTGCCTCTTGAGAAGTCGGTATGCAGGTCAGGAAGGAACAGTTAGAACATGACATGGAACAACAGACTGGTTCCAAATAGGAAAAGGAGTAGGCCAAGGCTGTATATTGTCACACTGCTTATTTAAATTATATGTAGAGTACATCATTAGAAAAACTGGATGGGATGAAGAACAAGCTGGAGTCAATCTTGTTGGGAGAAATATCAATAACTTCAGATATGCACATGACACCACCCTTATGGCAGAAAGTAGAAAAGAACTAAAGAGCCTCTTGATGAAAGTGAAAGTGGAGAGTGAAAAAGTTGGCTTAAAGCTCAACATTCAGAAAACTAAGATCATGGCATCCGGTACCATCACTTCATGGCAAATAGATGAGGAAACAGTGACTGCCTTTATTTTTTGGTCTCTAAAATCACTGCAGATGGTCCCTACCTCCATGAAATTTAAAGACAGTTACTCCTTGGAAGGAAATGAGATATTGGGAACAGGAAGAGAAGGGGATGACAGAGGATGAGATAGTTGGATGGCATCACCAACTCAATGGACATGCTCCTGCTGCTGCTGCTGCTAAGTTGCTTCAGTCGTGTCTGACTCTGTGCGAATCCATAGACGGCAGCCCACCAGGCTCCCCTGTCCCTGGGATGGTGATGGACAGGGAGGACTGTCGTGCTGCAGTCCATGGGGTCACAAGGAGTCAGACACGACTGAGCTACTGAGCTGAACTGAACTGAACTGGTTGGTAAAGTCTTGCTCAGTAAATCTTTAATCTAATTTTCTGCGGATGGGCGGGGCTCTGTTTCATACCTGTTGTTTGACCTGAGGCCAAAGTATGGTAGGGGCAATGGCAGTAAAGTCGACCTCCTTCAAAAGGACTTATGCCAGCAGGCTGGGTTCCTGGACTGTTGTAGTCAGTGAGGGATGATATTCAATTTGTCTAGTCTGATATTATCCAGACCATATTTTTCAAAATGTTAGTGTCCTATGAGATAATTACAGTTGTTCAACAATAAATGTTTTTAATGATCAAATGTCGAAGTGCTGTATGTTACGTCACCCCAGTTGAATGTCCATAAAGTATATTAATGCACTAAATACTCTGAGAAGTCTTATAGTAAATAAATCTGTTTACCTTGATTTGATCCAGCATTTCCACACTGTATTTGACCACAGGAACTTTTTTAATGAAAAATTTGCTAAAATCACTTTGAATATATTAGACTCATGGAACACAATTTCAGAAAATTTGTTCTAATTCAACCTTCTTACTGGAATAGGAAATACTTCAGTATTCTTGCTTGCAAAACTCTATGAACAGAAGAGACTGATGGGGTCCAGTCTATGGGACCACAGAGAGTCAGACACAACTGATGTGCTGAGAATGCATGAGCATGCACACAACCCTCTTATTTTGTAGCTAAAATAACAAAACATTTTAGAACACAACAACACTTGTTTAATGTTATATTTTCTCATTAGATGAGTAGGGAATTAGAAGCTCAATTCAATGTTTTGTTTTTTTTTGTTTGTTTGTTTGTTTTTTTTGCCTCACCATGAAGCTTCTAAAGAATTGAGTTCTGTTTGCTATATTTTCTTAAGACCAGTTGGAAAGAGATTGTGTAATATTTTAAATTATTTTGTGAAAGTTCAAACCACAAGTGATTCGAAAGATAAATTCCATGATCCACTGCAAATCTTTTTGACAGTCAAGAAGATTCCAATTATGTTTAAACTTTTTATATTATAATTTGAATTATAGAATACACGCTATAATAATATAAGATAAATTGTCATAATAGGTTGATCTACAACTCGATACTGATTGCCCAAATGTATTGTGTAACTGTCTTATGTTTTCAGTCACTCAGTAATGTCGGACGGTTCACGATCCTATGGAGTGTAGCCTGCACTGAATTTTTCCAGCAGGAATACTGAAGTGGGTTGTCATTTCCCTATTCCAAGGGATCTTCTCAAACCAGGGATTTAACCCACATCTCTTGAGACTCCTGCACTGGCAAGTGGATTCTTTAAAACTGTGCCACCTGGGAAGCATAGCTGTCTTATAATAAGGGATTATTAACCAAAGAAAAGAGAGCTTTTGTTTTATATTTTAGAGAATAAATAACTCCTGTGTACTACTGTATTTAGCTATCTTGTTGAAGACTTAGTAAGAGTCATCACCTCTCACAGTACTCCTCAAAGTACAAGAAGAGTTGTCAGTAGAGGGATTTTGCTTCATTTTCAGTTTGTTCTTTTATAGACAGTGGAGCATGGGAAAGAAATAATAATGATTAGGTGCAAAAGTGCACAAGTGAGCATTGTCCATTGTTTGCTTTTCTGACTTCCTACTATAAATTATAGTAAAAATATAATTTAATTATCTTCATTTTTTAAATGTAGAAAATACAAATGGCTGTGATATAAAATATCTCCATAATCAAGAGAACAGAAGCAAACTCTTACTGCTCTTCAGAAAGAGTAGTTTTAACAAAGCAAGAAAGAATCCTTTTCTCTGGTTGAATGTTGATTCCCCAGCATGCTTTCAGTAAGTAATTAGAATGGCCCACTGAATGTCAGCATCAGCTTGTTTATTATCATTATTTTATCTAGGTGATGAGACATGCAGTATAGAACATAATTACCATTATTAGCATACTAATTGAACACAAAAATAGGCCAACTACAAGGTAGCCAACTGAATAATTTTGCATTAATCAAACACCATAGTCAATACTCCTATTGTTAAATTGGCAGCTTCCACAATTGACAATATTTTGCAGTGAAATATCAGAATTTTCCTGTAATATCTCTCTAGTGTCAGATAATTTAGAAATTTAATGTTTCCATCATGAAATTTGTGCACATAGCTCAAGTTCAAGAAAACATCATGATGAGAATGCTAGTCTTTTTAAGAACTGGCCGAAGTGTTTAAAGAGAAACTTACTGGCCTCAGCAAGAATGTGAATGATAATAAAACAAAAAAAAGCTACCAATTTAGTCACTTTTTGTGCTATATTACATTTTAGTTCTAAAAATTTATTTAACTAAACCCAAAAGGCAATTGACCACACTAACAGTCTCTTGGGGATGCTAATTTTAGAGAAATATTTATAATGTTTTATTATAAAAATCTATAATATTTTTAGAGAAAATAAACTTTAAGGCAAAAGCATTATTAAGGGTTAAAGTGATTACTTCATAATGATGAAATATATATTTCAACAAAAGAATATAACAATATTAAACCTGTAGGCATCCAATGACATAAAATTAAAATATATAAAACAAAAATCAACAAAATTGCAAGGAAAAATTGACAAGATCTTCAGAAATGTCTCAGAGATCTTATGTAATGCAATTTAGAGAGACTTTGAAGACTTGAACATCTGGTTTTTATAAATAATAAGACTTAGATATAGAAATAGATAAAGAAAATATGAGAGAGGAAAATTTATAGATCGGTCTCATTCATGAACAGAGATTTAAAAATCCTGAATAAAGTATTCATAAATAAAAAAAAAATTAAAAAAAAAATAAAAGTACGACACCTAGCAATTATCCCATACTTAACAATGTAACAATTTTTTTTTAATATATTGGCAGTTATGAACTCTAACTTCTCCATGCCAACAGTATTTTTTTTTTCTTTTATGTAGGTAAGTAGAGCTGGTATAGACTAAAATCCTTTATCAGTAGAAGAGAATCATTATGAAGTCCCATTGTATAAGAGATGTCATTCTCATGTCTCAAGATACTGCTTTCACTAGATCATCTTCCACTCAAAAATTACTCATGGGCACCAGATGCCCTCAGGGTCCAATCCAACTCTCAGCTGAGCACCATTTAAATTTGTTTTTCTTTTTTTTTTCTTTTCTTTTTTTTTTACAATCTGATGTCAGCAGATTTTTTAAACTGATTTCCTAAATAAACTCTGTTCCAGTCAGTCTCCTCTATGAAAATTATCCATGCCATGACTCTTATAAGCATATCTTTTACATGTTTTGTCCTCCTAAACTACCTGTCTCTTCTTTTATAATTATACAGAACTCCCTTATCCTCAAATGTTGACCCAAATCCCTCCTCCATGAAGTTTTTCCTGACTACTGTGGCCTAAAGTGAGTTTTTTCCTTGCTAAGCTTATATTATATATGTTATTTGTTTTGTATATTGGGCAGCAAGGAGATCAAAACAGTCAATCTTAAAGAAATCAACTCTGAATACTCATTGGAAGGCCTGGTGTTGAAGCTGAAGCTCCAGTATTTTGGCCACTTGATGCTAACAGCTGACTCATTGGAAAAGACCCTTATGATAGGAAAGATTGAAGGCAGAAGAAGAAGAGGATGACAGGATGAGATGGCTGGGTGGGATCACTGATACAATGGACATGAATTTGGGCAAACTTCAGGAAATGGTGATGGACAAGGAAGCCTGGTGTGCTGCAGTCCATGGAGTCAGGAAGAGATGGACATGAATTGGCAACTGAACAACATATTCATTTATTCAGTAAACCCTGAGAATCTATTAAATACCAGTCATATCATTTGACAATGAGAATACTAAAATGGCTCTGACACAGTTTCTCCTTTAAGTTTCATAGATGTAGTCCTAATATGTATCTATATTATAAGCTTTTGAGAGTAGAAACCCTTTGCTAATATGTATCTATATTATAAGCTTTGAGAGTAGAAACCCTTTGCTATGTTCCTTATGAACCCTTCACTAGTGAGGGGATAGTATGTAATCCAGCAAAAAATTAATGGAATGAAATTTCCTATTACTTTTTCTTTCCTATGACTCTTACTGAAATTACATGTAATTTTAATTTAGAGCTTCCTTATAATTACTTCCACTTCACTAATTTTCTTTTGCCCCATCATTTCTTCTTCTTCTTCTTTTTTTTTTTTTTTGTAACACTTTCATTGATTCTTCTATTGCATACAAAGATTAGGTGAGTAATAAGCTGGAAAATCTGTTCCTATAGTGAATATCGGAGAAGGCAATGGCACCCCACTCCAGTACTCTTGCCTGGAAAATCCCATGGACGGAGGAGCCTGGTAGGCTGCAGTCCATGGGGTCGCTAGGAGTTGGACACGACTGAGCGACTTCACTTTCACTTTCCACTTTCATGCATTGGAGAAGGAAATGGCAACCCACTCCAGTGTTCTTGCCTGGAAAATCCCAGGGATGGAGGAGCCTGGTGGGCTGCCGTCTATGGGGTCTCACAGAGTCGGACACGACTGACGTGACTTAGCATAGTGAATATAACTTAAAATGGACTCACAGACATAGAGTACAAATTAATGGTTACCAGTGCGAAAAAAGGAAGGAGGAGCAGCAATGTAGGGATAGGGGTTAAAAGGCACAAAGTATTATACATAAAATATGTTGCAGACCTCTTTTGTGGTCCAGTGGCTAAGAATCCACCCACCAATGCAGGGGATCTGGATTGGATCCTTGGTCCAGGATGATACCACATGCCACAGAGAAACTGTGAGTCACAAATACTAAGCCTACACACCCTAGAACTCATGCTCCACAATAAAAGAAGCCACCACAATCAGAAGCTGATGCAGCCCAAGTTGAGAGTAGCCCCTGCTCCCCACATCCATAGAAAAGCCCATGTGCAACAAAGAAGATAGAGCACAGCAAAAAAATATTACACAATAATCCTATGATGTAAAATACATACACACATGGGACAATGCATCCCATTGTCATGTGGAATGTAAATTCCATCTAGCAGGAAAGAGAAGGTGAAAAGAGGGGGGATACTCTTCTATTTAAGGGGAAAACACCAGCTTTAGGACCCATCACTTTTCTCACATTCCACTAACGAGTTCTTAGCCATTTGGCCACACCCTGATTCAAGCAAGGCTTAGAAATTTGTTTTCAGCTAAGTGCGACTATGTTCATCTAACAATTTTATCAGTATATACGAAAAGGCTACATGCTGGGGAAAATTGGGTTTCTGTCAGGACGGATCTTGTAATACCCTGTCAAATTCCTTTCCTTTAGCAAGATTTTCAGAGTTCATAGCTATGGATAAACTAACTTCCTTTCCTTCCTCAACTCTGCTTCCAACTCTCCACACCTATATAACGTGAGAGAATTTGCAAAACATATAAAAGACTCTAAAGTTTCCTAGTAATAAATATACTTCTAAAAATCAATGCTACATGTGCAATCAGCAATTTGATTAAAATTTATGTAAACAATATTTATCAAAGGCCCAAATTAGTTGAAAATGCAATAATTGTTAAATAAAATATAATAAAAGAAAGAAGTGGTGACTAAGTGAGATGACAGATATGTTAATTCACTTGATTGTGGCAATCATTTCACAGTGTATATGTGCACCAAAGTATCAGGCTGTGCTCCTTAAATATATGAGAATTTTATTTGCCAATTGTACTTCAATAAAGCTGAAACAAAGAAGATGAGAAAGCGAAAAAACAAAACAGAAAATACTATTTGTTCAATGAATGATAACACATTTATACCCTTTATTGGGCTTCCCCAGAGGCTCAAGCATTAAAGAATCCACCTGCAATGCAGGAGATCCAGGAGACTTGGGCTTGATCCCTGGGTCAAGAAGATCCCCTGGAGGAGGAAATGGCAACCCACTCCAGTTTTCTTGCCTGGGAAATTTCATGGACAGAGGAGCCTGGCGAGCTAAAGTCCATGTGTCACAAAGAGTTGGACAAGACGGAAACAACTGATCATGCATACATGCATATCAGAGAGACAGATATGTTTCTAGCATTGTTATCAATATCCCCTTTTGAATTCTTATTTGTATCTGGATAATATTTGTCATTCCCATCCAGATAACTTTCTTGGAACTCATTTTACCAGGATCTCATGCTGAATAAACTGTTAAAAATACCATATGAGGACTCAGCAAAGAATGCTTTATGTTAGAGTTTCTCAAGTGTATTCTTCAAAACATTAGTTCATCAGTTTGTTGTTAGTGGGCATTTTATGAAAAGATTTCAAGAGCAAACATTTGGGAAATGCTGAATTTTAAAAACATGGTAATTAGTATCTATTTTATTATATATAATAACACTTTCATACTCATAAAGATATATCTTATAAATACATAAAATTTATATCTTTATTTAAGTATATATAAAATATATATTTACTCTATATATGATACATATACACACACACATATTTACTATTTATTTACCATATATATACATGAGCTTCCCTGATTGCTCAGATGGTAAAGAATTCACCTGCAGTGCGGAAGACCTGGTTTTGATCCCTGTGTTGGGGAGATCTCCTAGAGGAGGGCATGGGAACCAGCTCCAGTATTCTGGCCTGGAGATTCTCCATGGACAGAGGAGCCTGGTGGATTACAGTTCCTGAGGTTGCAAACAGTCAGACAGAACTCAGTGACTAAGCACTTCACTATATATATATATATATATATATATATATATATATATATATATATATATACACACACACACACACATGTCTATGTATATATGTGTGTGTGTGTATATACACACATATATGTAATATATATATATATATATATATATATATATTTTTTTTTTACAGGAAGACCTCTCAAAGGATTTAATATGATAATATGCTCCATGAATCTTGGTTGGAGGTTTGGAGAGTGGGAAATAGCAATGTCTCCAAAATTTTTTGGTCATGGAATTCGCTTTTGACAGTGCTAAACTGAGGCACTAGGTTTCCAAAGAAGGCAATTAGAAAATTGGTTCCTCTTCCGGGAGACTCTAATTTCATTGAGGACTCTGAGAGGCTAATTATCTAAATCCCAAAGGAATAATTCAAATCCCAAAGGAGTAAATATGTCATGGTGGTACTTTGATCCCTGTGAGAGGCTAATGAGGGGGTGGTGGAGCAGGAGACTTTTCAAGTACTATCTGAATCACAACTGGAGGTGGTCCTAAGATGGTGGAGGAATAGGATGGGGAGACCACTTTCTCCCCCACAAATTCATTGAAAGAATATTTGAACGCTAAGCAAATTCCACAAAACAACTTCTGAATGCTGGAAGAGGACATCAGGCACCCAGAAAGGCAGCCCATTGTTTTTGAAAGGACGTAGGACCAAATATAAAAGATAAAAAGAGAGACAAAAGAGGTAGGGACGGAGATCCATCCAGGGAAGGGAGTTTTAAAAAAGAGAGACGTTTCCAAACACCAGGAAACACTCTCACTGGCAGATCTGTGGTGAGTCTTGGAATCTCAGAGGGCAACATAACTGGGAGGAAAGATAAATAAATAAAACCCACAGATTACGAGCCTAACAGCAACTCCCAGTGGAGAAGCAGCCCAGACACTCATATCCATCACTAGCAAGCAGGGGCTGGACAGGGAGGCATGGGATGCAATGCTTAGGGTAAGGACCAAGCCTGAATGTCCCAAGGGCAAACTGAGAGAACTAATGTGAGATAGCAACCCAGACTGTGGGATAGCCAGAGAGAGAGAGGAAGAGAGAGAGAGAGAGAGAGAGAGAGAGAGAGAACTATACTGTGAAAAGTCCAAACCTTCCAGGCCCGCTCACGGAACAAAGGACTGAGCAGAGCTAGCTGGCTGCATACCAGCCCATCCTCCACTGGAGACAGGTAGGTGGGGGCAGCCAGCGACAGAAGCAGGCAATCACGGCACCAGAGAGGCATCTTCTACCAAACTACAAGCAGGTTTCCTTGCTAACCAAGACTTCTTGGGATTCTGGATTGCTGACATCTTCCAGGAGGGTCACAGCCAGAGATCAGCTCCCCAGAAAAGAAACACAGCACACCTGAGAAGGCACACATATTGTACACCCAGAAAAGGGAGTGGCTGGGATGGGGGAGGTGATAAGATGCAGACCCCACTTGGGGCTGACTGTGCTCACCAAGTACCTGGTCACCTGAGCTGCTCGGACCTGGGAAGGGCAAAAAACGCAGGCCCAACAGAGTCTGCACCTTTGTAAAGTACCCAGGAAACTGAACTTGAGCAGCTTAGATCTGGGAAGTGCACGCAACCCAGGTCCCACCTCAGACAGTTCCTGACAGAGCAATGTAGAGCCTGAGAAGTGTAGACCATGAAAGCACACATGCCTTGAGTGGGGGCAAACCCAGTGTGGCCGAGACACTGCGAGCACTCCCCACAGACACCAGTGATATTTGTTTGCAGTTTTCCTACCTCCCCAGAGCACGACTGAACAAGCCTAAAAAAGTGACCAACACCGCTCCCTTATATCAGGGCGGAAATTAGACACTGAAGAGGCCAGCAAACAGAAGAAGCTAAAACAAACAAAGGGGACTGCTTTGGAAGTGACAGGTGCAACAGATTAAAACCCTGTAGTTAGCACCGACCACATAGGAAGGGGCCTATAGATCTTGAGAAGTATAAGCTGGATCAAGGAACTATCTGAAAATGAACTGACCCCACACTGTCTGCAACAGTTCCAGAGAAATTCCTAGATACATTTTTAATTTTTATTTTTTTATTTTTTAAATTTTAAGTCCTCTATTACTTCTTTAATTTTCATTTTTATAACCTATTACCTTGCAAAAACAAAACAAAACAAAACAAAACAAAACACCCTGTTTTTAAAGCAAATTTCATATATATATATATTATAATTTTAGTGACTTTGTTTTGTTTTTTCAATATTTTATTTTTGAGAGTCTAATTTCTACTCTAGATTTCTAATTTTTGCTTTTTGGTATTTGTTATCAATGTGTACCTTTAGGAACCAAATATTCAGTACCCATTTTAACTTGGGAATGAGATTACTGGCTTGATAACTCTTTCTCCCTTTTGGGTCTCCTTTTTCTCCACCAGGTCACCTCAGTCTCCTCTCTCCCCCTTCTCTTCTATCCCCAACTCTTCAAATCTCTTTGTGTGTTCTGGGCTGTGGAAAACACTTAGTGAACTGATTACTGGCTGAATCTGTCTCTCTCCTTCTGATACACCCTTTTCTCCTCCTGGCCACTTCTGTCTACTTTTCCCCTCTTTTCTTCTCTGTGTAACTCCGTGAACATCTCTGAGGGATCCAGACTGTGGAGAACACATGGGGAAGTGATTACTGGCTAGATTGCTCCCTCCTCTTTTGATCCCCCCTCTTCTACTCCTGGTCACCCTCATCCCTCTTCTCTTCTTCATGTAACTCTGTGAACCTCTCCAGGTGCCCCTAACTGTGGAGAAACGTTTCATCATTAACCTAGATGTTTTATTATAGGTGTTGTATAGATGCAGAAGTCTGAGGCTACTGTAAGAATAAGACTGAAAACCAGAGGCAGGAGGCTTAAGTCCAAATCCTGAGAACACCAGAGAACTCCTGACTCCAGGGAACATTAATCAATAACAGCTCATTGAAAGGCTCCATACCTACACTGAAACCAAGCACCACCCAAGAGCCAACAAGTTCCAGAGAAAGACATACACGCACATTCTCCAGTATCATAGTAACATAGCCCTGAGCATCAATATAAAGGATGCCCAAAGTCACATCAAACACACTGACATCTCAAAACTTACTACTGGACACTTCAGTGCACTCCAGAAAAAAGGAATCCAGCTTCAATAACCAGAACACCGACACAATCTTCCCTAACCAGGAAACCTTGACAAGCCACCCATCCAACTCCAACCACAGCAAGGAACCTCCACAATAAAGAGGAAAGGCAAACTGTCAGAATATGGAAAGGCCACCCCAAACAACAATATAAACAAGAAGAAAAAGCAGAGAAATACTCAGCAGGTAAAGGAACAGGATAAATGCCCACCAAACCAAACAAAAGAGGAAGAGATAGGGAATCTACCTGATAAAGAATTCCGAATAATGATAGTGAAAATGGTCAAAAATCTTGAAGACAGAATGGAGTTACAGATAGCCTGGAGACAAGGATTGATAAGATACAATAAATGTTTAACAAGGATCTAGAAGAAATAAAAAAAAAAAAAAGAGTCAATACAAAATGAATAATGCAATCAGTTCAATTCAGTTCATTCACTCAGTCATGTCCGACTCTTTGCAAACCCATGGATTGTAGCACACCAGGCCTCCCTGTCCATCACCATCTACCAGAGTTCACTCAAACTCACGTCCATCTAGTTGGTGATGCCATCCAGCCATCTCATCCTCTGTCGTCCCCTGCTCCTACTGCCCCCAATCCTCCCAGCATCAGAGTCTTTTCCAATGAGTCAACTCTTCACATGAGGCGGCTAAAGTACTGGAGTTTCAGCTTTAGCATCATTTCTTCCAAAGAACACCCAGGGCTGATCTCCTTCAGAATGGACTGGTTGGATATCCTTGCAGGCCAAGGGACTCTCAAGAGTCTTCTCCAACACCACAGTTCAAAAACATCAATACTTCAGTGCTCAGATTTCTTCACAGTCCAACTCTCACATCCATACATGATCACTGGAAAAACCATAGCCTTGACTAGATGGAACTTTGTTAGCAAAGTAATGTCTCTGCTTTTAAATATGCTATCTAGGTTAGTCATAACCTTCCTTCCAAGGAGTAAGCGTCTTTTAATTTCATGGCTGCAATCACCATCTGCAGTAATTTTGGAGCCCCCAAAAATAAAGTCTGATGCTGTTTCCACTGTTTCTCCATCTATTTCCCATGAAGTGATGAGACCAGATGCTATGATCTTCGTTTTCTGAATGCTGAGCTTTATTTAGGCCAAGTTTTTCACTCTCCTCTTTCATTTTCATCAAGAGGCTTTTTAGTTCCTCTTCACTTTCTGCCATAAGGGTGGTGTCATCTGCACATATGAGGTTATTGATATTTCTCCCTGTAATCTTGATTCCAGCTTGTGCTTCATCCAGTCCACCGTTTCTCATGATTTACTCTGCATATAAGTTAAATAAGCAGGGTGACAATATACAGCCTTGACATACTCTTTTTTCTATTTGGAACCAGTCTGTTGTTCCATGTCCAGTTCTAACTGTTGCTTCCTCACCTGCATACAGATTTCTCAAGAGGCAGGTTAGGTGGTCTGGTATTCCCATCTCTTTCAGAATTTTCCACAGTTTATTGTGATCCACACAGTCAAAGGATTTGGCATAGTCAATAAAGCAGAAATAGATGTTTCTCTGGAACTCTCTTGCTTTTTCCATGATCCAGCGGATGTTGGCACTTTGGTCTCTGGTTCCTCTGCCTTTTCTAAAACCAGCTTGAACATCTGAAAGTTCACAGTTCACGTATTGCTGAAGCCTGGCTTGGAGAATTTTGAGCATTACTTTACTAGCATGTAAGATGAGTGCAATTGTGGGGTATTTTGTGCATTCTTTGGCATTGCCTTTATTTGGGATTGGAATGAAACTGACCTTTTCCAGTCCTGTGGCCACTGTTGAGTTTTCCAAAAATGCTGGCATATTGAGTGCAGCACTTTCACAGCATCGTCTTCCAGGATTTGAAATAGCTCAACTGGAATTTCATCACCTCCACTAGCTTTGTTGGCAGTGATGCTTTCTAAGACCCACTTGACTTCACATTCCAGTATGTCTAGCTCTATGTGAGTGATCATACCATCGTGATTATCTTGGTTGTGAAAATCTTTTTTTGTACAGTTCTTCTGTGTATTCTTGCTACCTCTTCTTAATATCTTCTGCTTAAATGAGATAAAAAAGACTCTGAAGGAAACCAACAGTAGAATAACTGAGGCAGAAGATAGGATTAGTGAGGTAGAAGATAGAGTGGTAAAACCAAATGAAGCAGAGAGGCAAAAAGAAAAAAAAAGAATTAAAAGAAATGAGGACAACCTCAGAGAGCTCTGGGACAATATTACGCCCCCCAACTTTCGAATCATAGGATTCCCAGAAGAAGAAGACAAAAAGAAAGACCATGTGAAAATACTTGAGGAGATAATGGTGGAAATTTTCCCTAAAATCGGGAAGGAAATAGTCACTCAAGTGGAAGAAACCCAGAGAGCCCCAAACAGGGTAAAACCAAGGCGAAACACCCCAAGACACATATTACTCAAATTAACAAAGATCAAACACAAAGAACAAATATTAAAAGCAGCAAGGGAAAAACAACAAATAACACATAAGGGGATTCCCATATGTATAACAGCTCAACTTTCAAAAAAAAAAATCTTCAGCACAGAAGGGAATGGCAGGACATACTTAAAGTGTTGAAAGAGAAAAAGCTATTACACAGATTACTGTACCCATCAAGGATCTCATTCAAATATGAAGGAGAAATCAAAAGCTTTACAGACAAGCAAAAGCTGAGATAATTCAGCACCAACCAACCAGCTCTCCATGAAATACTAAAGGAACTTCTCTAGACAGGAAACACAGAAAGGGTGTATAAACTTAAAACCAAAACAATAAATGGAAAAGGGATCATGATGTTGCTGCCAAGTCACTTCAGCTGTGTCCAACTCTGTGCGACCCCATAGACTGCAGCCCACCAGGCTCCCCCATCCCTGGGATTCTCCAGGCAAGAACACTGGAGTGGGTTGCCATTTCCTTCTCCAATGCATGAATGTGAAAAGTGAAAGTGTAGTCACTCAGTCGTGGCCAGCTCTTTGTGACCCCATGGACTGTAGCCTACCAGGGTCCTCCTCCCTCCATGGGATTTTCCAGGCAAGAGTACTGCAGTGGGTGGCCACTGCCTTCTCCAATGGGATCATACTTATCAATAATTACCTTAAATGTAAATGGGTTGAATGCCCCAACCAAAAGACAAAGACTAGCTGAATGGATACAAAAACAAGACCCCTATATATGTTGTCTACAAGAGACCCACTTCAAAACAAGGGACAGATACAGACTCAAACTGAAGGGCTGGAAAATGATACTCCACACAAATAAAGACCAAAAGAAAGCAGGAGTCACAATAGTCATATAAGATAAAATAGACTTTAAAATAAAGTCTCTGAAAAGAGACAAAGAAGGACACTACATAATGATGAAAGTATCAGCCCATGAAGAAAATATAATAATTATAAATATATATGCAACCAACATAGGAGCACTGCAATATGTAAAGCAAATGCTAACAAGTATGAAAGGGGAAATTAATGATAACACAATAATAGTGGGAGACTTTAATACCCCACTCCCACCTATGGATAGATAAACTAAACAGAAAATTAACAAGGAAACAAAAACTCTAAATGATACAATATACCAGTTAGACCTAATTGATACTATAGGATATTTCACCCCAAAACTATGAATTTCACCTTTTTCTCAAGTGCACATGTAACCTTCTCCAGGACAGATGACATCCTGGGCCATAAATCTAGCCTTGGTAAATTCAAAAAATTGAAGTAATTCCAAGCATCTTTTCTGACAGCAATGCAGTAAGAATGGATGTCAATTACAGGAGAAAAACTATTAAAAATTCCAACATATGGAGGCTGAACAACACGCTGCTGAATAACCAACAAATCACAGAAGAAATTAAAAAAAAATGAAATCAAAATATGCATAAAAATGAATGAAATTAAAAACACAACAACCCAAAACCTATGGAACACTGTAAGATCAGGCCTAAGGGGAAGGTTCATATCAATACAGGCTTACCTCAAGAAACAAGAAAAAAGTCAAATAAATAACCTAACTCTACACTTAAAGCAACTAGAAAAGGAAGAAATGAAGAACCACAGTGTCAGTGGAAGGAAAGAAATATTAAAAATTTGGGCAGAAATAAATGCAAAAGAAACAAGGGACCATAGCAAAAATCAACAAAGTTAAAAGCTGGTTCTTTGAGAAGATAAATAAAACTGACAAACCATTAGCTAGACTCATCAAGAAACAAAGGAAGAAGAATGAAATGAACAAAATTAGAAATGAAAATGGAGAAATCACAACAGACAACAAAAAAATACAAAGCATCATAAGAGACTATTATCAGCAATTATATGCCAATAAAATGGACAACTTGGAAGAAATGGAAAAATCCTTAGAAAAGTACAACTTTGCAAAACTGAATCAGGAAGAAATGGGAAATCTTAACAGACCCATCACAAGCATGGAAATTGAAACTGTAATCAGAACTCTTCCAGCAAACAAAAGCCCAGGATCAGACAGCTTCACAGCTAAATTCTACCAAATTTTAGAGAAGAGCTAACACCTATCCTACAAAACTCTTGCAGAAAATTGCAGTTGGAAGGTAAACTTCCAAACTCATTCTATGTGGCCACCATCACCCTAATACCAAAACCTGACAAAGATGCCACAAAAAAAAGAAAATTACAGGCCAATGTCACTGATGAACATAGATCCAAAAATCCTTAACAAAATTCTAGCAATCAGAATCCAACAACACATTAAAAAGATCATACATCATGACCAAGTGGGCTTTATCCCAGGGATGCAAGTATTTTTCAGCATGTGCAAATCAATCAACATAATACACCACATCAAAAAATTGAAAGATAAATCCATATGATTATATCAATAAATTCAGAGAAAGCCTTTGACAAAATTCAACATCCATTTATGATAAATACCCTCCAGAAAGCAGGCATAGAAGGATCATATCTCAACATAATAAAAGGTATATATAACAAACCCACAGCAAACATTATCCTCCATGGGGAATAATTGAAAGCATATCCCCTAAAGTCAGGAACATGACAAGGGTGCCCATTCTCACTACTACTATTCAACATAGTTTTGAAGTTTTGGCCACAGCAATCAGAGCAGAAAAAGGAGTAAAAGGAATCCAGATTGGAAAAGAAGAAGTAAAACTCTCACTGTTTGCAGATGACATGATCCTGTACATAGAAAACCCTAAAGACTCCACCAGAAAATTACTAGAGCAAATCAATGAATATAGTAAAGTTTCGGGATATAAAAGTAACACACAGAAATCCCTTGCATTCCTATACACTAACAATTGGAAAACAGAAAGAGAAATTAGGGAAACAATTCCATTCACCATTGCAACGAAAAAATTTAAATATTTAGGAATATATCTGCCTAAGGAAACAAAAGACCTATATATAGAGAACTATAAAAAACTGAAGAAAGAAATCAAAGAGGACACAAATAGATGGAGAAATTAAAAGACACTTACTCCTTGGAAGGAAAGTTATGACCAACCTAGATAGCGTATTGAAAAGCAGAGACATAACTTTGCCAACAAAGGTCCATCTAGTCAAGGCTATGGTTTTTCCTGTGGTCATGTATGGATATGAGAGTTGGACTTTGAAGAAGGCTGAGCGCCGAAGAATTGATGCTTTTGAACTGTGGTGTTGGAGAAGACTCTTGAGAGTCCCTTGGACTGAAAGGAGATCCAACCAGTCCATTCTGAAGGAGATCAGCCCTGGGATTTCTTTGGAAGGAATGATGCTGAAGCTGAATCTCCAGTACTTTGGCCACCTCATGCGAAGAGTTGACTCATTGGAAAAGACTCTGATGCTGGGAAGGATTGGGGGCAAGAGGAGAAGGGGACAACAGAGGATGAGATGGCTGGATGGCATCCCTGGCTTGATGGTCGTGAGTCTGAGCGAACTCCGGGAGTTGGTGATGGACAGGGAGGCCTGGCGTGCTGTGATTCATGGGGTCGCAAAGAGTCAGACATGACTGAGTGACTGATCTGATCTGATCTGATGGATTGAAAGAATCAATATAGTGAAAATGGGTATATTATCCAAAGCAATCTATAGATTCAATGCAATCCCTATCAAGCTACAAACGTTATTTTTCACAGAGCTAGAACAAATTTCACAATTTGTATGGAAATGAAAGAAAGAAAAAAAAAAAGAAAAAAGAAAAAAAAAAAACCTCGAATAGTCAAAGCAATCTTGAGAAAGTAGAATGGACCTGGAGAAATCAACCTGCCTGACTTCAGGCTCTACTGCAAAACTACAGTCATCAAGACACTATATTGACACAAAGACAAAAATATAGATCAATGGAACAGAACAGAAAGCCCAGAGTTAAATCCACACACCTATGGACACCTTATCCTCAACAAAGGAATGAAGAATAAACAATGGAGAAAAGACAATCTCTTTAACAAGTGGTGCTGGGAAAACTGGTCAACCACTTGTAAAAGAATGAAACTAGAACACTTTCTAGCACCATACACAAAAATAAACTCAAAATGGATTAAAGATCAAAACGTAAGACCAGAAACTATAAAACTCCTAGAAGAAAACATAGGCAAAACACTCTCTGACATAAATCACAGCAGGATCCTCTATGACCCACCACCCAGAATATTGTAAATAGAAGCAAAAATAAACAAATGGGATCTAATTAAACTTAAAAGCTTTTGCACAATGAAGGAAAGTATAAGCAAGGTGAAAAGACAGCATTCAGAATGGGAGAAAATAATAGCAAATGAAGCAACTGACAAATAATTAATCTCAAAAATATACAAGCAACTCCTGGAGCTCAATTCCAGAAAAATAAACGACCCAGTCAAAAAATGGGCCAAAGAACTAAACAGACACTTCTCCAAAGAAGACATACAGATGGCTAACAAATACATGAAAAGATGCTCAGCATCACTCATTATCAGAGAAATGCAAATCAAAACCACTATGAGGTACCATTTCACACCAGTCAGAATGGCTGCGATCCAAAAGTCTACAAGCAATAAATGCTGGAGAGGGTGTGGAGAAAAGGGAACCCTCTTACACTGTTGGTTGGAATGCAAACTAGTACAGCCACTATGGAGAACAGTGTAGAGATTCCTTAAAACCTGGAAATAGAACTGCCATATGACCCAGCAATCCCACTGCTGGGCATACACACCGAGGAAACCAGAATTGAAAGAGACACATATACCCCTATGTTTATTGCAGCATTGTTTGGAATAGCCAGGACATGGAAGCAGCCTAGATGTCCATCAGGAGATGAATGTATAAGAAAGCTGTGGTACATATACACAATGGAATCTTACTCGGCCATTAAAAAGAATACATTTGAATCAGTTCTAATGAGGTGGATGAAACTGGAACCTATTATACAGAGTGAAGTAAGTCAGAAAGAAAAATACCAATACAGTGTACTAATGCATATATATGGAATTTAGAAAGATGGTAATGATAACCCAGTATGTGGGATAGCAAAGGTGATACAGATGCATAGAACAGTTTTTTGGACTCTGTGGGAGAGGGTGAGGGTGGGATGATTTGGGAGAATGACACTGAAACATGTATTTTATCATATGTGAAATGGATCACCAGTCCAGGTTCAATGCATGAGACAGGGTGCTCAGGGCTGGTGCACTGGGATGACCTAGAGGGATGAGATGGGGAGGGAGGTGGGAGGGGGGTTCAGGATGGGGAACACATGTATACCCATGGCAGATTCATGTCAATGTATGGCAAAACCACTACCATATTGTAAAGTAATTAGCCTCCAGTGAAAATAAATAAATTTATATTAAAAAAAAAAAAAAAGAATCACACCTGGAGCCTTTTGTGATGACTTACAAGATTAGCTCTGGTGTTTAGCCTTCACCTGCAACCAAAAAAACTGGAGTGAAAGTATTTTGAGTCCTACTTAAATGACTTCATAGATCAAAATGTGTTCTTGTTTACAGTTAAACCAGTGTTAAATTTTTAGTGCTCTCTGGTGCCTTCAGGCCATATGCTGCCTCAAACTAGCTCCTGTGTGAATCAGCTTCAAAGGACTTGCTGCCCACGTTAGAACTCAGTTTTTAGATTAAAAAAAAAAAAAAAAAAAAAAAAAACAAACCTTTTAATTCTAGTACTCTGCCAGATAAATCATGAGAAACAATTGCAAGCAACACTTAAATGTTTCCTAAGAGCAAATGCCACAGGGGGGGAAAAAAGAGAGAGAGAGTGATTCCACAATCTAGTGACCCTGAAAAATCTGTCCTAATACATGCACTTGCCAAGGCTTTTTAACATCTTCTGTAAGTATTTTCTCATATTACATGCTGAGTCAGTGAATGCTAGGCTGATATCTAGGAAATTGAATCAAGAATTAATCTTTCCTTGAACCCATATATTCTGACACATGAAATGTGTGAATATTTATCTTTTTCTGGTCTGGCACAGGAAGAATGTCACTCTTAATATTATTCTTCATCATAATTTTGCAATCTTAGGTGAAAGCTTTAGGAGTTTATTCATTGATATATTGTTTCAAGCAATATATTCCATTTATTTGATTATTCCACAATCAAATACATTTATCTTTTTTTTTTTTAATTTTGGGGAAACCTTAAAATGTTCTTAAGTCTAAAACTTTTATTTTTTCTAAAGCAAATAAATTAATTTGAATATCATTGAAATCTTTAGGGGCTTCCCTTGTAGCTCAGTCAGTAAAGAATCTGCCAGCAATGCAGGAGACCTGGGTTTGATTCTTCATCATAGATTTGTAATCTTGGGTGACAACTTTAGGAGTTTATTCATTAATATATCACTTCAAGCAATATATTCCATTTAGCAATCAAATAAATTTATCTTTTTTTTTTTGGAAACATTGAAATGCTCTTTTCTAAATTTTTTTTCTAAAGCAAATAAGTTAATTTCAAAATCATTTAAATCTTTAAAATTCAGATACTTTCTTTGATTTAGTCTGCTGTATATATATATATATATATATATATATATATTTATTTATTTATTTATTTATATATAACCTAGAAAATCTATGCACTATAGTATCGATATATGCATGTGGTCTGATGGATTTCTAGATAAACACAATTGCTTTGATTTACTCTGAAGACCACACATTTAAAAAGTCAATTGAATGCCTTAGAAAAGTAAGAGCTGCCTTTGTGAAGTAGGTGGTGGCAGTCTGCCCAAAATCTGATGGGCATAAGAACAGACACAATACTCCTTAGTGGGCTTTCTGACTTCAAGGGCTTTCTGGGAATTTAAGCATTAAAGAATTTTGTTTTGCAGATCTAGCCATAATGTGTCTATGCCACCTGTAACTATGCTTCCTCCCAAAACTGATAAATTGTCCAAAAGAAACTAGTTAAATTTCCAAAAATCTTGTGCTCTCTTCTTTGGCACATCCCTCAGTCTACCTCACAGTTAGAGTGAGACAATGTGACAAACATCTGGCCTATGAAATTGGTAATAAAAAATGATCAATAAGCAGTCTATATTAGGACTAAAAAAAATGTTTTATTTGAGACACACATGAAATTAAAGATGCTTACTCCTTGGAAGAAAAGTTATGACTAACCTAGATAGCATATTGAAAAGCAAAGACATTACTTTGCCAACAAAGGTCCCTCTAGTCAAGGCTATGGTTTTTCCAGTTGTCATGTATGGATGCGAGAGTTGGACTGTGAAGAAAGCTGAGTGCTGAAGAATTGATGCTTTTGAATTGTGGCGTTGGAGAAGACTCTTAAGAGTCCCTTGGACTGCAAGGAGATCCAACCAGTCCATTCTAAAGGAGATCAACCCTGGGTGTTCTTTGGAAGGAACGATGCTAAAGCTAAAACTCCACTACTTTGGTCACCTCATGTGAAGAGTTGACTCATTGGAAAAGCCTCTGATGCTGGGAGGGATTGGGGGCAGGAGGAGAAGGGGATGACACAGGATGAGATGACTGGATGGCATCACCGACTCAATGGATGTGAGTTTGAGTGAACTCCAGGAGAGGGTGATGGACAGGCAGGCCTGGTGTGCTAAGATTCATGGGGTCGCAAAGAGTCAGACACGACTGAATGACTGAACTGAACTGAACTGAGGACTATAGCCGGGGAGAGAGATTCAGAATCACTTGAATTGCATTCTTCTGGGATTCAAAATTTGTGGGACTTACCCTGGGGTTGGGAAGATCCCCTCGAGAAGGGAATGGAAACCCACTCCTGTATTCTTGCTTGTAGAATCCCATGGACAGAGGAGCCTGGTGGGCTATTCCATAATTGTTGTACCAGTTTAATTTCCCACCAACAGTACACAAGTGTTACCTATACTCCATAGTCCCACCAACACTTGATATTTTTAACAGGTATGAGATGATGCTGTGTTTGTGGTTTTGCTTTGCATTTCCCAGATGATCATTGATGTCGAATAATGTTTCATATACCTATTGGCCACCCGTATGCCTTCTGTAACTAACTGTCTATTTAGATACTCTGCCAAGTTGTAATCAAATTATTTTTTTCCCATATTGAGTTGTATGAGTTCTTCATATATTTTGCGTATATATGATTTGAAAATATTTTCTCACATTTCATAAGGTCTCTTTTTATTTTGTTGATGGTTTCATTTGCTGTGAAAAGCTGTTTAGTTTGATATAGTCCAATTTGTTTTGTTTTTTTTTTGTTTTTGTTTTGTTTTTTTTTTTTGCTTTTTTTGCCCTTGACATTGGTGTCTAGTTCAAAATATCATGGCTCAGACTGATATCAAGAAGCTTACCATGTAGCTTTTCTTTTTGAAGATCTATGGTCTCAGGCCTTACCTTCAAGCCTTTCATCCCTTTTGAGTTATTTTTTGTATATGGTGTAAGATAGCCAAATCCATATTGCATTCAGTTTTATTCTTTTACATATAGATGTCCAGTTTTCACAGCACTATTTATTAAAGAGATTGTCTTGTCCTTATTGTACATTCTTTCTTCCTTTGTTGTACATTAATTCATCACATACATTAGTTTATGAGATTTATATTCTGTTTCATTGATTCATGTGAATAGTTTTATGTCAGTATCATACTGTGTGATTAATATGTTTGGAACAGTATGAAATCAAGATTATGCTGCCTCCAACTATATTATTGTTCCTAAGATTGCTTTGGCTATTTGGGATCTTTGTGGTTCCATACACATTTTAAATCATTTATTCTTTTTCTGTGAAAAATACCATTGAAATTGAATCTATAGTTGGCTTTTGATAATATGAAAATTTTAAATTTTTTCCTATCCATGAGCACATAATATTTTCCCATTTTTTAATATCTTATTCAGTTTCTTTCATCAATATCTTACAGCTTTCTGTGTGTATTTTTTACATTCTTCATTTGATTTATTCCTTACCATTTTAATCTTCTTGATGAAGTTTTAAATGGAATTGTTTTCTCAGTTTCTCTTTCAGATGATTTGTTATTAGTGTATAGAAATGTAACTGTTTTTTAATATTAATTTTGTATTCTGCAACTTTCTGAATCTGTTTAGTAGTCTGATTTTGGTGGAGACTTCAGGGTTTTCTGTATATAATATCATGTCATTTTCAAATAATGACACTTTCACCTCTTTTCCAATTTATACACTTTTTTTTTTTTTGGCCTGATTACTTTAAGGCCAGTACTATGTTGAATAAAATTGGTAAGAGAGAGCATCCTTTTCTTGTTCCTGATCTGAGAAGAAACAATTTCAGCTTTACACTTTTGACCCTGAAGGTAGCTATAGGGGATCTTCCCAATCCAGGGATCAAACCCAGGTCTTCTGCATTGCAAGCAGACGCTTTAACCTCTGAGCCACCAGGGAATCCCATAGACTTGTCATAGGCAACCTTGATTATGTTGATGTATGTTACTTATTTATGCACTTTTTGAGAGTTTTTATCATAAGTGGATGTTGAATTTTGTCAAATGATTTATTTGCATATGCTGATAAAATTACATGATTTTTATCCTTACTAATGTGTTGTATTTTGTTGATTTGTGAATTTTGAACCTTACTTGGACCCCTGACATAAATTACACTTTGTCATGGCATATGATCCTTTAAATACATTGTTGAATTCAGTTTGCTAATATTACACTGATAACGTTTGTCTCTAATTTCATTAAGGATATTTATCTTTTCTTGTGAGCTCCTGGATGGTTTTGGTGTCAGGTAATACTGACCATGTGAAATTAATTAGGAAGTGTTTTCTCCTCCTTGATTCTTTGGAAGATTTTGAGAAAGATTGCTAATAATTATTATTTCAAATAGTGAAGTCATTTGGTCTTTGATGTCTGTTTTTTTGGGATTATTTTGATTACTGATTCAGTCTCTTTAGCAGTGATCAGTCTGTTCTCATTTTATATTTTCATTATGTTTTGATGGATTTTTGTGGATCTAGGAATGTGTTAGCATATAATTCATCACAGTAGTCTCATATGATTCTTTGTGTTTCTGTGATATGAATTGTAATTTATTTATTTTAATTCTAATTATATTTGTTTGAATCTTCTCTCTTTATATTAGTTCAGGTCAGTTCAGTCGCTCAGTCATATACGACTTTTTGCGACCCCATGAGTGGCAGCACACCAGGCCTCCCTGTCCATCACCAACTCCCGGAGTTCACTCAGGCTCACGTCCATCGAGTCAGTGATGCCATCCAGCCATCTCATCCTCTATCATCCCCTTATCCTCCTGTCCCCAATCCCTCCCAGCATTAGAGTCTTTTCCAATGAGTCAACTCTTCGCATGAGGTGGCCAAAGTAATGAAGTTTCAGCTTTAGCATCATTTCTTCCAAAGAAATCCCAGGGCTGATCTCCTTTAGAATGGACTGGTTGGATCTCCTTGCAGTCCAAGGGACTCTCAAGAGTCTTCTCCAACACCACAGTTCAAAAGCATCAATTCTTCAGCGCTCAGGTTTCTTCACAGTCCAACTCTCACATCCATACATGATGACTGGAGAAACCATAGCCTTGACTAGACGGACATTTGTTAGCAAAGTAATGTCTCTGATTTTGAATATGCTATCTAGGTTGGTCATAACTTTCCTTTCAAGGAGTAGGCGTCTTTTAATTTCGTGGTTGCAGTCACCATCTGCAGTGATTTTGGAGCCCCCCAAAATAAAGTCTGACACTGTTTCCACTGTTTGTCCATCTATTTCCCATGAAGTGATGGGACCAGATGCCATGATCTTCGTTTTCTGAATGTTGAGTTTTAAGCCAACTTTTTCACTCTCCTCTTTCATTTTCATCAAGAGGCTTTTGAGTTCCTCTTCACTTTCTGCCATAAGGGTGGTGTCATCTGCATATATGAGGTTATTGATAATTTTCCCGGCAATCTTGATTCCAGCTTGTGCTTCCTCCAGCCCAGCTTTTCTCATGATGTCCTCTGCATATAAATTAAATAAGCAGGGTGACAATATACAGCCTTGACATACTCCTTTTCCTATTTGGAACCAGTCTGTTGTTCCATGTCCAGTTCTAACTATTGCTTCCTGACCTGCATATAGGTTTCTCAAGAGGCAGGTCAGGTGGTCTGGTATTCCCATCTCTTTCAGAATTTTCCACAGTTTATTGTGATCCACAGTGTCAAAGGCTTTGGCATAGTCAATAAAGCAGAAATAGATGTTTTTCTGGAACTCTCTTTCTTTATCGATGATCCAGAGGATGTTTGCAATTTGGTCTCTGGTTCCTCTGCCTTTTCTAAAACCAGCTTGAACATCTGGAAGTTCACAGTTCACGTATTGCTAAAGCCAGGCTTGGAGAATTTTGAGCATTACTTTACTAGCGTGTGAGATGCGTGCAATTGTGTGGTACTTTGAGCATTCTTTGGCATTGCCTTTCTTTGAGATTGGAATGAAAACTGACCTTTTCCAGTCCTGTGTCCACTGCTGAGTTTTCCAAATTTGCTGGCATATTGAGTGCAGCACTTTCATAGCATCAAATTTCAAATCCTTTAAGATGATGCTGTGAAAGTGCTGATTTATATTACTAAAAGTTTAGCTAAAAAATATGTCTGTTTTATATTTTCAAGGAAAAAGAAAGCTCTTAGTTTCATTTATTATTTCTGTTGCTTTTTTTTTCTTATTTCATTTATTTCTGTTCTGTTTTCTGTTATTTCTTTCCATCTCATAATTTTAGTCTTCATTTGTTATTTTTCTAGTGTCTTAAGGTGCAGATTTAAGTCAATTTTTTTCAATTTATGTTGATTCTTTATATAAGCACTTATCACCAAGAATTTTCTCAATATTATTTGTGTCCCATAAATTTTGGTTCTTTGCGTTTCTGTTTTCATTTGTCTTATTTTTTTTTTAATTTATTATTTAACCCATTGTTATTTGCTCATTAGCATGTTGTTTAATATTCACATATTTACGAATTTTCAGTTTTCTTCTTGTAACTGATTTAAATCAATTAAGAAAAAAAATTTGATATGATTTCAATGTTCTTAAATTTATTAAAATTTGTCTTGTGACCCAAGATATTTCTCTCTTGAGAATATACTGTCCTTACTTGAGGCAAATGCGTATTTTATTGTTCTCAAATGTAGTATTTTATATATATTTCAAGTACACCTGATGTAATGTGTCATTTAGGTACAACTTTTTTAAATGTTCTGTATGGATGATCTATCCATTAAAAATGTGGGGTTTTAAAGTCCCTTATTGTATTGCTGTCTATTTTGCCGTATAGATATGTTAACATTTGTTTAGCATATTTAAATTCTCCAGTGTTGTGTGAATAAATGTTTGCAATTGTTATATCCTTTTGTTGGGCTTACTTCTTTATCATTATGCACTGATCTTCTTTGTCTTTTATTACAGTCTTTATTATTAAAGTCTGATATAATTGTAGCTCTCACAGGTTGTACAATTTTTATTTTCTTGGTTCCAAGTTGTTTTAATTTAATCTACTACTAGATTTGTTTTCTCAATATTTCAATTTTTCTCATTATATTTGATTTTTTCTAATCAAACATTCACACAAGAAACTAGCAAATAAATAAGTCAGAACTTTTTAAGATGGTGTACTTAATCACTATGTTTTGTGGAAGGTTCTGGTACCATGGAATAAGAAATACAGAACCAGTAAGACCTGGATTCATGTATGAGTACCAATTCTTACTCCTTGTGTAATTTTTGACACATTGATTAAATACATTGTCTAAATATTCTCATGTATAACTGCTGTAGTCAATGATTTATTTGAATTTAGATGACATCGACTCAAATTTCATACAGGGGTTCCATCACATTTTTCCATAGCTCCAAGCATTCTCATCTTTGTTTTGCTTGTCTTACTCATCCTTGACTCTGAATTCCTGATTCTACTAAATATGTTCAGTTTTCAGTGTGATGGTGTGGATGCATGCAGGGTACATCAGTTTTCTCAGTGTGCAGTCCCTTTTCTGTGCAATGTGATCCCATGTTAGATTTTATCTTAATTCCTTTGCTCCTTAAAATGCACTTACACAATCTGTTTGAGCAAGAAGCATATTTGCTGAAGTCTAGCAAGCAAGTTAAAATTGAATTAAATATATTTCCAGTTTTAGCAAAAATTTTTTCACTACAGTTATAGCTGACTTCCTTGGTGGCTCAGACGGTAAAGCATCTGCCTGCAATGCAGGAGACCTGGGTTCAATTCCTAGGTTGGGAAGATCCCCTGGAGAAGGAAATGGCAATCCACTCCAGCACCCTTGCCTGGAAAATCCCATGGATGGAGGAGCCTGATAGGCTACAGTTGATAGGCTACAGTTCATGGGGTCACAAAGAGTCAGACACGACTGAGTAACTTCACTTTCACTTTCACAGTTAAAGCAATTTCTCACTGGAAATTTTGTTTCCCCTTTAGGCTAAACCTCTAAACTTGTTACCCAATTGCAACTCTGTCTTCACTGAGTCTTTCCATCCTTTTTGCCCTGCCCTTAAAATACTGTTAATATTTTAAGAAAACAAATTCCTTCTTTTTCCATCTTTCTCTTTAAGGTTTCACTTTCTACCACTAAATATGTTATCAACGTGTTTTGCTAAGTAAACAATATTCTGTCTAAGGGAAGAAACTTCTCCCTCATAGAATGTTATAATAGCATTTTTGGTCATGTCCATGTAGTAATGTAAATTCACTGTTACTAAATAGTATTTTAGTTGGGATTAAATAATTACTATGTATAATAGTGCTTTGTAAAGAAGTTAATAGCTATAAAACATCGTGTGATGTTAGAAGAGGCTATGTGGCATTAAATAAACTAAGAAAACAGAGCAAAAACGTGTACATGTGATATCCAAGGTGGTTCGTCTATATTTCTAATCTTTTATTGCAAATATTTCTTCAGAACTTAAACTAACCTACCAGATCAGATAATGACTTAAGAGTCTTCAAGAGTCTAAGAATAACAATACAAGGATGCTTTTGGAGAAAAGAAAGAATCTCCTCATTTGGAAATAATACATTTTGTAAAGCACCTTTAACAGACATGTCTTAGCATGTTTATTTCAAAAAGAGATGTTCTCACAGCTGTACATTGGCTCTTTCTCTTTCAGTTCTTTTAATTTCTTCTGATTATAGAGGAAGAAGGCATTTAAGTGCAAATGACCCAATGTATGTCTCTTTATTTATTGATAATTTCTTTTGTGGTTGGAAGGATAAGTGGAAACATCAGCAGAGGCAAGCAGAGAATGGAGTCACAAAAGTGGAGTGCTATGGTTATTGAAAATGAAGAATTTGAACTTTCAGAAAGTAGCATTGCCTAGAATTCTCACCATTTCTTTGGGATAAAAAGAATCATTAAGTTTCAGTTAAATGCCATTTGTACCCAACTTGTATTATAATAGCATGTGTTAATATACTATGTTAATAGTTTTGGAAAGTCTTAAATTTATACTTTAAGGAGTCACAAAGGCAAAAATTAGCAAAATCATTTATAAAATCCATCCACTTCAAATGTTCTTTGGGAGCAGCTATAGGAATCTCAATGCTAACACCACATTGCAGGTAGTGTTAAGAGATTAGTTTGACATTTAGGAGAGGAAGAGCTATATTTTTGGTTACATTTGCACTCAGGAGAGAAGCTAAAAAGAGACTGGTAGCATAACTTGGCCTTTGATTATTCTCACTGTTCTGTCATTATGTTTATTACTTCTCCAAGCAGATCAAAACAACTTGAGCCAATTAGCCACTGGACAGGTGAGCCATTAAGGCTTGGTCTCTCACTCCAAATATAGAAGGCAGTGCGGTACAGAAAAAAAGACCATAGAGTTTGAAACTAGATAACCATGCATTTTACCTTTGTCTCCTACAAGAATTGGTGAAACAGCTTTAGACAAGTGGTTTAAACAAGCTTTGATTTCACCATTTGAATAATAATACTTCAGTGCCAGGCTGATAATAGATACCAGTAAATCCTATCTTCATTCAATTATGCATGTACTGTATCTCTTTTGTGCATGTTCTTTATTTATTAACTCTATGTTAATATCTTTATTGAAATACAGTTGGTGTACAATATTATATTAGTTTCAGGTCTATGATACAATGATATGGCCTTTGCATACATTAGGATACAGTCACCACAATACATCTAGTCATACTGTCTGTCTCCACATAAAGTTATTAAACTATTTTTGATTAGCTCTTCTTCCTCCTTCTCACCTCATTTGTTCTTTGCACTCCTGCTAAAACTGAAAAACAGACGACCATAATTTCCACTGATCCACTCATGGGCATACAACTGGACAAAACTATAATTCAAAAAATACATGCAGAACTATGTACATAGCAACAATATTCACAATAGCCAACACTAAAAAGCAACCTAAATTTCCATCATAAGATGAATGGATTAAAAAAAAAAAAAAGATGTGGTATATATATATATACACACACACAATGGAACACCACTCAGCATATAAAAAGACAAAATAGTGAAATGTGCAGCAACATGATGCAATTGGTGATTATCATACTAACTGAATTAGGTCAGAAAGAGAAAGACAAACACAGTATGATACCACTTATGTGTGGAATCTAAAATACGGCAACATATGTTTCTTTGAAACAGAAACATACTCAGAGACATAGAAAACTGACTTGTTGGAATGCAAACTATTACATATAGCATGGATAAACAAACAAACAAAAAAAAGGGTCCTACTGTATACCACAAGAAATTCAATATCCTATGATAAAACATAATGGAGAAGAATATAGTAAAGAAGAATATGTGTATAACTGAGTCACCTAACGGAAGCAGAGAAGAATATTTTAAAAGAGGATATTTATATGTGTATAACTGAGTAACTTAACAGAAGTGTAAGATATTAAGAAGAAGTTGCAAGAATACACAGAAGGACTATACAAAAGAGAAGTTAATGACCCAGATAACTATGATGGTGTGATCACTCACCTAGAGCCAGACATTCTGGAGTGCAAAGTCAAGTGGGCCTTAGGAACCGTCACTACAAAAGAAGCTAGTGGAGGTGATGGAATTCCATATGAGCTAATTCAAATGCTAAAAGATAATGCTTTGAAAGTGCTGTAGTCAATATGCCAGCACATTTGGAAAACTCAGCAGTAGCCACAGGACTAAAAGTGGTCAGTTGCCATTCCAATCCCAAAGAAAGGCAATGCCAAAGAATTTTCAAACTACCACACAATTGGACTCATTTCACACACTAGAAAAAGCTGGCTTAAAACTCAGCTTTCAAAAAACAAAGATCATGGCATCTAGTCCCAGCACTTCATAGCAAATAGATGGGGAAACAATGGAAAACGTGACAAGCTTTATTTTCTTGGGCTCTAAAATCACTGCAGATGGTGACTGCAGCCGTGAAATTAAAAGACACTTGCTCCTTGGAAGAAAAGCTATGGCAAACCTAGACAGCATAAGAAGCAGAGACATTAATTTATATATACCAACAAAGGTCCATATAGTGAAAGCTATGGATTTTCCAGTACTCATGTATGTGTGATTGTTGGACCATAAAGAAGGGTGAGCTCTGAAGTATTGATGCTTTTGAACTGTAGTGTTGCAGAAGACTCTTGCAAATCCCTTGGACGGCAAGGAGATCTAACCAGTCAATCCTAAAAGAAATCAACCCTGAATATGCATTGGAAGGACTGATGCTGAAGCTGAAACTCCAATACTTTGGGCATGTGACCCGAAGAGCTGACTCATTAGAAAATACCCTGATGCTGGGAAAGATTGAAGGCAAGAGAGGGGGACAACAGAGGATGAGATGTTGGATCACATCACCGACTCATTGGACATGAGTTTGAGCAACCTCCAGTCGGTGCTGAAGGATAGGGAAGCCTAGCGTGCTACATTCCATGGCTCATAAAGAGTCAGACATGACTGAGCCACTGAATAGCAACACCAAAAACTGAATTACTTTGTTTTATAACAGAAATTAGCACAACATTGTAGATCAACTCTGCTTCAATTTTTAAAAAACCTATGCCTGTGGCGGATTCATTTCTATATATGGCAGAACCAATAAAATATTGTAAAGTTTAAAAATAAAATAAAATTTTAAAAAATAAATAAATAAATCTAGATGATAGGAATAGAGGGTTATTTTATTAGTACTATTCTGATTGTATATAATTGTCATAAAGTTTTTTAAGAGAATGACAAGAATAATAGTTACAAGTTTAAATCACTTGAATTAGTGGCTTGTAACTTGTTTAAGTGTAAATTAAATTGACCACTTTTGTTTTTAGAATATTATGCATTTTAAGTTAATATATCTACAAATAGTAAATGCTTGAGAGTATGTGGAGAAAAATGGATTGTCCTACATTACTGGTGGACATATAAATTGATGAAGCCACTGTGGAGAATAGCATGGATGTTACTTTAAAAGCTAAAAATAGAGCTACCACATGATTCTGCAATCCTACTCTTGAACATATAATCAAAGAAAAGCATGATTCAAAAGTATACATGCACCCCAGTATTCATAGCAGCATTATTTACCATAGTGAGGACAAGGAAGCAACCTAAATGTTCACCACCACATTAATGGGTAAAGAAAATGTGGTATATATACACAATGGAATATTTTCAGGCATAAAAAAGAATGAAATAATATCATTCACAGCAAAATGAATAGACCTAGAGTTTACTGCACTAAGTGAACTAAGCCAGATAAAAACAAATATTATGTAATATCCCATATATGTGAAATCTAAAAAAAGATACAAATGAAATTATTTGTAAAACACAAATGGATTCACGCACATAAAAAACAAATTTTGTTACCAGGGTGGAAGAGAGAAGGGTTAATTAGGAGTTTGAGTTTAGCCTATTCAAATTATCCTATATAAAATAGATAACCAAAAAGGATGAACTGTATAGCATAAGGTATCACACTCAATATCTTGTAATTACCCATAATGGAAGGGAATGTGAAAAAATTCTGTTTTAGTGTATCATTTAAGGTCAGTATTTCCATATTGATTTTCTCTCTGGATGATCTTTCTGTTGATGTAAGTGATGTAAGAAAATTCTCTATTCTTATTATGTTACTTTTAATTTCATTCTTTATATTTCTTTATACATATTTGCTTTAGATATATAGTTTCCCTTATGTTGAGTGTATGGGACTTCTCAGGTGGCTCAGTGGTAAAGAATCCACCTGCAGTGCAGGAATCAGGAGACACCGGTTCAATCCCTTGGTGAGAAAGATCTTCTGAAGGAGCGAATGGCAACCCATTCCAGTACTCTTGCCCAGAGAATCCCATAGACAGAGGAGCCTGGCAGGCTACAGTTCAGGTGGTCACAAAAGAGTCAGACACAATTTAGCAAATAAACAATACAAATGTTGAATGTATATATATTTTATAATTGCTAAATCTTCCTAAAGGATTTATCCCATTGCCCTTATTTGTCTCCTCTTAAAGTCTTTGTTTTAAAGCCTATTCTGTAAGTATATTGCTACCCTAACTTTCTTTTCATCTGCATTTTCATTGATAGCTTTTTCCACCCTTTCACTTTCATTCTGTGTGTGTCTTTAGATCTGTAATGAATTTCTTGTAGGCAGCATATTTATGCTCTTATTTGTTTCATTTAGCCATCCAATGATTTATGATTGGGCCATTTAGTCCACTTAGAGTTAAAAGCAATGATTGTTAGGTATATCCTTATTGCCATTTTGTTAATTGTTCTCAGGTACTTTTGTAGTTATTTTGTCTTTTTATTTTATTCATCTTTTTCTCTCTTCCCCTGTAATTTGATGATCATCTTTCAGTTCAGTTCAGTTCAGTCGCTCAGTCATGTGCAACTCTTTGGGACCTTATGGACTGCAGCATCCCAGGTCTCCCTGCCCATCACAAACTCCCAGAGTTTACTCGAACTCATGTCCATTGAGCTGGTGATGTCTTCCAACCATCTCATCCTCTGTCATCCCCTTCTCCTCCCATCTTCAACATTTCCCAGCATCAGAGTCTTTTCAAACGAGTCAGTTCTTTGCATCAGGTGGCCAAAATATTGCAGTTTCAGCTTTAGTGATCATCTTAAGTGGTCATCCGGAGAAGTCAATGGCATCCCACTCCAGTACTCTTGCCTGGAAAATCCCATGGATGGAGGAGCCTGGTAGGCTGCAGTCCATGGGGTCGCTAAGAGTCGGATACGACTGAGTGACTTCACTTTCACTTTTCACTTTAATGCATTGGAGAAGGAAATGGCAACCCACTCCAGTGTTCTTGCCTGGAGAATCCCAGGGACGACGGAGCCTGGTGGGCTGCCGCCTATGGGGTCGCACAGAGTCAGACACTACTGAAGTGACTTAGCAGTAAGTGGTCATCATCTTAAGGATGATCATTTTCAGTGTTATGTTTGTATTATTTTCTTTTTTTTTATGTGTGTATACATTATTAATTTTTGAATTTTGCTATCTGTGAGGGCTGGGCTGTGTGTGTGTGTGTATGTGTGTGTGTGTGTGTGCATACAAATAGACACACACATTTAAATTGATGTTATTTAAGGTCAAACTCATTCTAACAGCTCTGCATTTTTACACCTTCCCTCATACTTACTGTTTTTGGTGTCATATTTTACAGAGTTTTGTTTTGTATATCCCTTAAATACCTACTGTAGACATAGATGATTTTACTACTTTTTTCCTTTAATGGTTTTAGTAGCTTTATAAATAACTAAACTGCTACCTTTACTGTAAATTTGCCTTTACAAATGACATGTTTGTTTTTTTTTAAATTTATAATTGTCATGCTCCTAGTTCTAATCTTCTTTTCATTGTAGTGATATCCTATAACATTTATTTTTATTAAGCTTGTTTATTTTTTCTGAACTTTTTAAGTTTTTGCTTATTGGTAAAACTCTATCTTTCCTTCAAAACTGAATGATAGTCTTGCTGGGGACAGTATTTTTCATTGTATATTTTCTCCTTTCATCACTTTGAGTATACTGTTCTACTACCTTCTGGCTTGCAATACTTCTCTTGAAAAGTCAGCTGATAATTTTATGGAACATCTCTTATCTGTAACTAGTTGGTTCTCTCTTGCTGTTTTTTAATAAGTTTTATCTTCAGATTTAGACATTTTACTTGTGGTATGTCTTGAGGTGGACTACTTTGGGATCATCTTCTTTGAAAATCTGCCTACTGAATGTGAATATCTGTTTCCTTTCCTAGGTTTTAGAAGTTTTTAGCCATTATTCTTTCAAATAAATTTTCTAACTCTTTCTTTTTTTCCTTTTAGGATCCCTATAATGAAAATGTTAGAAGACAGTGATTTTGCAAACGTTTTTAAACTATCTTAACTATTATTATTTGTCTTTATTTCCCTTCAGCTAGGACAATTTCCACAACTCTGTTTTGCAGTTTTCTGACCTTTCCTTTGTATTTTCTAATTTACAGTTGATTATTTCTAGCGTATTTTTATTTGTTACTGCTTTCTTCAACTCTATTTGGGTCTTCTTTAACATTTTCTAACATGTTGTCAAATATGCATTTTATCCATTTTTCTCCTGAGCGTTTAGCAACATAAATTATTACCTTGAACTTTTTACTGGATAGGTTGCTTATCTCCACTTTATTTATTTTCCTAGACTTTGTCTTCTTTATTATTTTTAAACATATTCCTCTATTTCCTCATTTTGCCTGAATCTTTGCATTAATTTCCATGTGTTGAGTATACCAGTTACACTTCCCAATCTGGTGAAATGACCATCTGTAGGAGATATCTTTGGAGAAGGCAATGGCACCCCACTCCAGTACTCTTGCCTGGAAAATCCCATGGATGGAGGAGCCTGGTGGGCTGCAGTTCATTCGGTCGCTAAGAGTCGAATACGACTGAGCGAATTCACTTTCACTTTTCACTTTCATGCATTGGAGAAGGAAATGGCAACCCACTCCAGTGTTCTTGCCTGGAGAATCCCAGGGACGGGGGAGCCTGGTGGGCTGCTGTCTATGGGGTCGCACAGAGTCGGACACAACTGAAGTGACTTAGCAGCAGCTGGAGATGTCTTATGAGGTTCAGTGTCTCATTCCTCTCTAAATAAGCAGAACTGTATACTCTGATGGTGCTTCCTATGTGCACTGTGTGGGCCTATCTGTTGCTCTGGGATCAATTACTCTTGGAGCCCTGGTTGTCAAGGTTGGCCTTTGGCACATTTGCTGCTAGACCTTATCTTTATGGTTGCTGTCACTCCACTGGTGCTCAAGGTTGGATCCTGTCATAGCTGTCTGCATAGCCCAAGTGTTTCTGGTCCTGGTAACAGCATTTTGGTGGCCAGATAAGCCCTAAATAGAAAGAGGTTTGTGGGAGGACTCCAAACTGTTGCTTGTCAGCACCAGTGTCATTGGGGTGGAGCAAGCTCATCAAAGTGTCCACTACCAGTATCTATGTTTTCAGGGGGAATCCCTGTTGCCTCCTGCCTGCCTGGGAGGCTATGCAAGATCAGTTAGTGGGTTTGATCTAGGCTCCTTTCAAATTAATGCTTCTACACTGGGATTTGAAGTTGGTGAGATTTTGCACGTGCCATTTAAAGGTAGAGTCTCTGGTTTTTACAGACCTTTGGCTTTCATATACAACAGCCCCTCTTTGTTTCAAAACCAGATATCCTGGGTGCTCTTCTTTATGTTGCAGGATCCTGGGGCTGAGGTGTATGATGTTGGATTCCAAACCCTCACTCCTTGGAGAGAATCTCTGTGGTCATATTATCCTCTCTTTTGTGTGTCAGATACCCAGGGGTACACCTCTAACTCTCTTATCTATTTCATTGCAATTCTTTCTTTGTATTTTTAGTTTTATGGAAAATATTTTCTGCTGGTCTTCAGGTTGTTCTAATACATAGCTGCTCTATCAGTCAGTTCACTCAGTCATGTCTGACTCTTTATGACCCCACGAACTGCCGCACGCCAGGCTTCCCAATCCATCACCAACTCCTGGAGCTTGCTCAAACTCTTGTCCATTGAGTCAGTGATGCCATCAAACCATCTCATCCTCTGCCATCCTCTTCTCCTACCTTTAATATTTCCCAGCAACAGGGTCTTTTCTAATCAGTCAGTTTTTTTGAATCAGATGGCCAAAGTACTGGAGCTTCAGCATCAGAGCTTCCAATAAATATTCAGGACTGATTTCCTTTAGGATTGACTGGTTTGATCTCCTTGCTGTCCAAGGGACTCTCAAGAGTCTTCTCCAACACCACAGTTCAAAAGTATAGTTGTAATTTTGAAGTGCCCATATGAGGAGCTGAGCTCAGGATCTTCCTACTCTGCCATCATGGCCACACATCCTATATTAATTTCTATCAATCTATCTATCTACAATATAGGTATAGATAGGATAACATCCCTAAAAGGACTTATAAAGATTATCTGAAAATGAAAGCAAAATAAAAACAAACTAGCAGAGTTCAAGAAATAAAGAGCAAAGCAAGAGAATTAAAAACAGAAAACTATGCTTGCAAACAAAAGGATATGTTGCATTGGCTCAGGAAAATTTTTGAAACTTAAAATAAAAAAATGAATTAAGAAAATATTCCTGAGCCAATGCAACATATCCTTTTGTTTGCAAGCATAGTTTTCTGTTTTTAATTCTCTTGCTTTGCTCTTTATTTCTTGAACTCTGCTAGTTTGTTTTTATTTCACTTTCATTTTCAGATAATCTTTATAAGTCCTTTTAGGGATGTTATCCTATCTATACCTATACTGTAGATAGATAGATTGATAGAGATAGTGTAGAGAACTCTTTGTCAATATTCTTGCATGTTCTAGGGCAGTTTCTCTAACAGTGTATGTTCTTCTTATGCTTTTTATTGTCTTATGCTTCTTTCCTCCTTTACTTTTTGTCATTGTTTGCAAATATTCTTTAACTCTTACCCATATCTTTATTTTTTAAGGGACAGATATTTACTTATGTATTTGTCCGCATTGGTTCTAAGTTACAGCAGGCAGGATCTCTCTCGTGTCATGTGAGATATTTTGATGTGGCACATGACTCTCCAGTTGTGATGCACAGGCACAGTACTTGCAGCTCATGGACTCAGTTTCTCCATGGCATGTGAGAATTTAGTTCCCCAGCCAGGAATTGAACCCACATCCTCATTGCACGGCAGATTCTTAATCACTGTACCACCAGGGAAGTCTCCCACTTGTAATGCTAACTATAACTACTCAACTTAAAAAAAAAAAAAAAAAGCATCCTATCACCTTCAGGATGCTGACATCTAAGCTGAGAAACATTTATCTTTCCTCTTAGATGTCCAAGAAAGCATGTTTCTTGAGAAAACAACTGAGTCAATTTTCTTGCTCATCATTGTATTCTTGGCTCCCGTCATATTGCCTGTGGCAAAGCAGACGATATACATGTTTTTTAATGGATGAATGGGTTACTATGTCAATGCTCAGAATGCTATTTTAGATATTTTCACATTTATTAGGTAATTTGTAATTTATGGTTTGAGTTTTTACCAAATTTCCTGTTTCACTAAGCATATATATATTTTTTAATTCCATGCATTCAGAAGAGGAAACTGTTGTAAAAGTGTCTTTACTCATTCATCTTTAAATAAAAGTTTTATTAATCTTAATTCTTTAGGTACTACTGTCCATCAATGATCATTTTTAGTACTTACAAGAACTCCATCAGGTCAGTATTAGTATTGGAGTGACTAAGGCTGAAAATGCTTAAGCAACGTGCTAAATGTTGCAGTATTTGTAGACTTAAAGCCAGAATTCAAACCCATATTTTCTTGTTGTTTACCTTTAAGTTGGACATTTATGTCAACTAGGAAATAGCTATGCTGTCTCTCATCCAACTACATGGAAGATCATCTGAAGCATACATATATGAGAAATGTTCTCATCTTTTGCTTTATGTACTTGTATTCAGGTTGAAGAGATCAGTAGCTATGTCAAGAATGAGCTCAGTTACAAAGCAGTAGATGCCAAATAACATAGGAAAAGATAAGTACTACATGAGTTCTACAGTGAGAACAATCACTTTCAACTGAATTAGTCAAGAAAGGTCTCATAAATAGGTAGGATACTGCAACTAAAACTTATTTGCAAAGCAAGTACCAGGGTCATGCACAATATATTTGGGTCACCTTAAAGTCCTTGAAGCCACTTGGAGAATATAGATCTTTTGTTGTTGTTGTTGTTGGGGGAAAATTTTGAGATAATACATATAAATGTAATTATGTCTTCCTCTAAGGTGCGTGCATGTGTGTGTGTGAGAGAGAGAGAGAGAGAGAAAGAGAGACAGACAGACAGAGAGAGAGACAGAGAGAGAGAGAATATTTCTTCATTTATACTAAGATAATTAGGAAATTTTGAACGGCTATGACATAAAGGCAATGATATTTGAATGTCAGCATAAATTGCCAGTATAAATGCATATTTTGCATTCTGTGGGTGATTTTGCCCTCCACTTATAATGTGGCAAGTGAGTTCTTCTGAAAGTTGGTGTTCTGATCTTGAAACTTTAAAATTTGATTTTCTTCAGAATTTAAGACTATGATCACAGAATACAATAGAATAATCCATTCTCAGTAGGAAAAGAATGTGATACCATAAACTGGTATGACAATTAATTTGGACTCTAATTCTAATCATATAGCATTGACAATTTGGTGAACTCAGATAGCTTTAAGTTATTAAGATCATTGAAACTTGGCTTTCTAATTTTTGCATTAAAGAATGTAATACCTTGGAATTTTCTTGGTGGTCTGGTAGTAGAGATTCTACTTTTCCTGGTTGAGTGACTAAGATCCCACATGTCAATCAGCATAGTTAAAAAGTTAGGAAATAAGTAAAAGCTCTTTTTTCTTTAAGAGATTAATAAAGAATGCCTACCTCTCAGTGTCATTTTCAATGAGATTATTTATTACCAATGAGTTTATTTATAAGACAATGTTTAGCATTATGCCTAGATCATATGTATTCAATAAACATCAATTTCCTTCTTTCCTTGTGCTTCTTCCATCTGTTTTGTACCACTGGTTTTTCTTCCTTTTTTATAATGAATTGTTATTGTTTTAAAATATATAACATAATATTTACCACTATAGCCACTTGCAAGTGTACAGTTCAGTAGCAAGCATTAAATACATTTCACAATGTTGGATAACCATCACTACTTACTATATCCAAATACTTTTATCACTATCAATAAAAATTCATCAACCATAAGTGATAATTTACACTTTCCACTTCCTCCCAGGCCCTGGAAAACTATTTTATTTCTAACTCTATGAATTTGTCATTTTAGATGCTTTATGTAAGTGATTTCACATACTATATGTGTTTCTGTGTCTGATCTATTTAACAAAACATTTTATATACCACATTTTGTTAAGTCACTTATCTGCTGATGAATACTTGAATTGTTTATACCTTTGATTATCATGAAAAATGCTGCAATTTGAACAAAGGTGGACAGGTATCTGTTTGAGTCCTTGCTTTCAGTTATTTTGAACTTATATACCTAAGGGTAGACTATTACTGGGTCATATGGTGTCAGGGAGTGTTTAACAGGAGGATTCCTACGTGCTGTTTCTCACAAGTCCTTTGTTTCTTTTCAAGCGGAGCAGCACACTGCTCCCAGGAACTGAGGTCATTGTGTGAGACAGGCTTGAGTCTCCTTTAGTAAACATTCTATTTACGACAAAACTGCTTAATCTCGATCCCCTTTCTTGAGATATGGATTGTCCCCTGACCTTGTGACCATTATTAATCCCTTGTTCCTTTGGTAACAGTTGCTGTACCTTTGGTTTTCTGATCTTTATCATTGTCAAAAGAAATTTCTTGTACCACAGCCTATATATACTCACAGAAAAATCATTAAAGCAACTTTGCTCCATCAGAGTTTGGGTCCCCATGTCTGTTTGTCTTTCTTTCTTTCTTTCTCTCTGTCTCTCTCCCTCTGGCTCTCTCTTTAACTTTCTTATCATCGACTCCAGACCACCAGGTCCCAGTCCATTAAAGGACTCCAACAATATGGCAGTTTTATGTTCACCCTAATCTAAAACTGTCAAAAAGTTTTCTAAAATATCTGCACGTTTTTCACTTTCACTAGCAGTACACAAGGTTTCCAAATTCTCCACACCCTCATCAACACTCATTAGCTGTTTTTTCTTTCTTTTTTTAAATTATAGGCATCTTAGCAGATGTGAAGTGTTATTGCATTGTGGTTTTGGTTTGTGTTCCTTGACAACTAATGATGTTGAACATCCTTTCATTTGTTGAATAGCTATTTGTGTATTGTCTTTGGATAAACATTTATTCAAATTTTCTTGTCTATTTTTTAACTTGTTGAGTTTTAGTTTTCTTTTAAACATATTTTGAATATTAATTACTTATCAATTGTTAATTTGCAAATATTTTCTCATACTGTGCAAGTTGTAGTTACTCTTTCCCAATAGTATTCTTTGATGCACTATAGTTTGCAATTAATAAAGCCTAATATATCTTTTGTTTTGTTTTGTTTTCTGTGTTTTATTTGGCATATCTATAAAATTATTGCCAAATTCAATAACATGAAGAGTTTTCCCAGTGGATTCTCCTAGTTTTATTGTTTTTGCTCTTGTTTAATTATTTTACTAAAATTTGAGTAATTTCTGCATATGGTGTAAGAGTCTGATTTTATTCTTTTGCATGTTATTATTCATTTATTTTTCAGCATTATTCAGTGAAAACACTATTATTTCCATATTTAATGGTTTTTGCACCCTTGTGAAAAATAAACTGACTCTATATATTAGGGTTTCTTTCTGGACTTTCTATTCAATTTATCCATGTCTGTCCTTATGTTAGTACCATAAAGGTTCAATTACTGTAAGATTTTCATAAGATTAAAATTTTTCAAATGTGTTTTATTTTTCTTTTTCAAACCTATTTTGATATTCAAAACACCTTGTAATTACATAAGAATTAGAGAAGTAGATTTTTCCATCTCTGAGGAAAAGTTTATAGGAATTTTGATAGTAAGAATACTAAATGTCTAGTTCACTTGGAGTAGTATTGTCATCATAATAATATTTTCTAATTCATTTACATGCTTTTTTTCATTTATTTAGGTCTTCTTTAATTTGTTTGATAAGGTTTTATAATTTTCAGCATATAAGATATTCATCTCATTGGTTTTACCTGTTTTCTAACACTTTTTTGATGCTATTTTGAATATAATTGCTTTCCTTTTTTTTAATTTATTTATTATGTTTTAATTGTATTTTATTTAACTTTACAATATTGTATTGGTTTTGCCATATATCAAAAAGAATCTGAGGAGCCAAGATGGTGGAGGAGTAGGACGGGGAGAACACTTTATCCCCCACAAATTCATCAAAAGAGCATTTAAACATCGAGTAAATTCCACAAAACAACTTCTGAATGCCGGCAGAGGACATCAGGCACCCAGAAAAGCAACCCAACTCTTCAAAAGGAGGTAGGAAAAAATATAAAAGACAAAAAAAGAGACAAAAGAGGGAGGGACAGAGTTCTGTCCCGGGAAGGGAGTCTTAAAAAGAGAGAAGTTTCCAAACACCAGGAAACCTTCTCACTGCCGAATCTGTGCCGAGCTTTGGAAGCACAGAGGGCAACATAAAAGGGAGAAAAAAATAAATAAACAATTAAAAATCACAGATTGCGAGCCCTACGGTAACTCCCCCAGCGGAGAAGCAGCGCAGATGCCTGCACATGCCATTAGCAAGCGGGGGCTGGGCAGGGAAGCGCGGCGTGGACTGCGTCCCTTAGAGTAAGAATCTGGCCCGAATGTCCTGAGCGCTATCTGAGCAAAATAATTTGGGCTAGCAAACCAGACTGTGGGATATCTACCACGCGAAAAGCCAGCCCTAACCTAAGACACCTCAAGGCCCACGCACGGAACAAAGGACTGAACAGAGATAGCCGGCTGCAGACCTTCCCCCTCCGGTGACAGGCAGCCAGAGCCGGAAGGGGGAAATCGCAGCACCAGAGAGACACTATCTATAAAACTGTAAGCAGGCTTCTTTGTTAACTAAAACTTCTTGGGGGGCTGGACGGTCAACATCTGCCTGAGAAGGTGCGCTGGTTTTACACCCAGATAACCGAGTGGCGGGGAGGTGATAAGTCGCAGCATTGGCACTCGCCGAACACCTCATCACCTGAGCTGCTCGGACCTGGGAAGAGCACAAAACGTAGGCCCAACCGAGTCTGCACCTCTGAGGACTACCCGAGTGCCTGAACCTGAGTGGCTTGGACCTGGGAGGTCAGCCCGGGGCCGGCCTCTGATTGTTCCTGGCAGAACAACCTAGAGCCCAAGCAGTGTGGGCAGGGAGGATACATGCGCCGTGAGCGGGGGCAGACCCAGTGTGGCTGAGGCACTGTGAGCGCACATGAGGGTCACTCAGAGAGTGTTTGCAGCATCCCTCCCTCCCTCCCCACAGCGCGGCTGAACAAGTGAGCCTAAATTAAAAAAAAGTGTCCTCCACTGTCCCCTTTGTGTCAGGGCAGAAACCAGACACTGAAGAGACCAGCAAAAGAAGAAGGTATAACAGAGGGAAACACCTTGGAAGCTACAGGCCATAGATTAAAACCCTGTGGTTACTACGGACTACATAGGAAGGGGCCTATAGATCTTGAGAAATATAAGTCGGACCAAGGAACTAGCCAAAAATGAACTGAACCCACAATACTCACAATAAAACCAGAGAAAGACCTAGATATATTTTTACTATTTTTACGATCAATCTTTCTTTTTTTTAATTTTTTTTAAAATTTTAAGTCCTCTATTGTCCTTTAATTTTCACTTTTATAACATATTACTTTGCAAAAAAAGAAAAAAAAAAAGACCCTATTTTTTTTTCTTCTTCAGCAAACTTCATATGTATAGTTTATATTTTTTTGACCATGTTTTTTTCTTCTTTTTCTTCTTTTCTTTAACATTGTATTTTTGAAATTCCAAACTCTACTCTAGATTTTTAATTTTAGCCTTTTGGTATATGTTATCAATTTTGTACCTATAGTTTTTTTTTTTTTTTTTATAATTTCTGTGACTTTATTTTTTCCCTCTGTTTCGTACTCTTCTTCTATATAACATCATATATCTGCAATTCCAAACTCTACTCAAGATTTTTAATTTATGCTTTTTGGCATTTGATATTAATTTTGTACCTGTATTTTCTTTATAATTTTTGCAACATTGTTTTTGTTGGTTTGTTTGTTTTCTCTCTTTATTTTTCTTCTTCTTTTTTTTTAACATTGTATTTTTGAAATTCCAAACTCTACTCTAGATTTTTAATTTTTGCTTTTTGGTATTAGTTATCAATTTTGTACCTGTAGTTTCTTTATAATTTTCACGACCTTGTTTGTTTTTCTTTGTTTTTTCTCTCTTTCTTTTCCTTCTTCTTTTCTTTAACATCGTATTTTTGAAATTCCAAACTCTACTCTAGATTTTTAATTTTAGCCTTTTGGTATATGTTATCAATTTTGTACCTATAGTTTTTTTTTTTATAATTTCTGTGACTTTTTTCCCCCCTCTGCTCCTTTCTCTTCTTCTTTTTTATAACATCATATATCTGCAATTCCAAACTCTACTCAAGATTTTTAATTTTTGCTTTTATGTATTTGTTACCAAATTTGTACCTTTAAGAACCCAATCTTCAGGACCCATTTTTCACTAGGGAGCGAGATTACTGGCTTGACTGCTCTCTCTCCATTTTCTCCACCAGGTCGCCTGTATCTCCTCCCTAACCCCTTTCTACTCTACCCAACTCTGTGAATTTCAGTGTGTCCCAGACGGTGGAGAACACTTAGGTAACTGATTACTGGCTGGATCTGTCTCCCTCTTTTTCATTTCCCCCTTTTATCCTTCTGGCCACCTCTGTCTCCTGCCTCCTTCTTCTCTTCTCTGTATAACTCCGTGAACATCTCTGAGTGGTCCAGTTGTGGAGTGCACATAAGGAAGTGACTACTGGCTAGCCCACTCTCTCCACTATTGATTCCACCTCATCTCATTTGGGTCACCTCTAACTCCCTCCTCCCTCTTCTCTTCTCCATGTAACGCTGTGAACCTCTCTGAGTGACCCTCACAGTAGAGAAACTTTTCATCTTTAACGTAGATGTTTAATCAATGGTGCTGTATAGAAGGAGAAGTTATGAAACTACTGTAAAAATAAGACCGATAACTGGAAGTAGGAGGCTTAAGTCCAAACCCTGACTCCAGGGAACTCCTGACTCCAGGGAACATTAATTGACAGGAGCTCATCAAACACCTCCATACCGACACTGAAACCAAGCACCACACAAGGGCCAACAAGTTCCAGGGCAAGACATACCAGGCAAATTCTCCAGCAACAAAGGAACACAGCCCTGAGCTTCAAGATACAGGCTGCCCAAAGTCACCCCAAAACAATAGACATCTCATAACTCATTACTGGACATTTCATTACACTCCAGAGAGAAGAAATACAGCTCCACCCAACAGAACATCGACACAAGCTTCCCTAAACAGGAAACCTTGACAAGCCACCTGTACAAACCCACACACAGCGAGGAAACGCCACAATAAAAAGAACTGCACAAACTGCCAGAATACAGAAAGGACACCCCAAACTCAGCAATTTAAACAAGATGAAGAGACAGAGGAATACCCAGCAGATAAAGGAACAGGATAAATGCCCACCAAACCAAACCAAAGAGGAAGAGATAGGGAATCTACCTGATAAAGAATTCCGAATAATGATAGCAAAATTGATCCAAAATCTTGAAATTAAAATGGAATCACAGATAACTAGCCTGGAGGCAAGGATTGAGAAGATGCAAGAAATGTTTAACAAGGACTTAGAAGAAATAAAAAAGAGTCAATATATAATGAATAATGCAATAAGTGAAATTAAAAACACTCTGGGGGCAATAAATAGTAGAATAACAGAGGCAGAAGATAGGATTAGTGAATTAGAAGGTAGAATGGTAGAAATAAATGAATCAGAGAGGATAAAAGAAAAACGAATTAAAAGAAATGAGGACAATCTCAGAGACCTCCAGGACAATATTAAATGCTACAACATTCAAGTCATACGGGTCCCAGAAGAAGAAGACAAAAAGAAAGACCATGAGAAAATACTTGAGGAATAATAGTTGAAAACTTCCCTAAAATGGGGAAGGAAATAATCACCCAAGTCCAAGAAACCCAGAGAGTCCCAAACAGGATAAACCCAAGGCGAAACACCCCAAGACACATATTAATCAAATTAACAAAGATCAAACACAAAGAACAAATATTAAAAGCAGCAAGGGAAAAACAACAAATAGCACACAAGGGAATACCCATAAGGATAAGAGCTGATCTTTCAATAGAAACTCTTCAAGCCAGGAGGGAATGGCAAGACATACTTAAAATGATGAAAGAAAATAACCTACAGCCCAGATTATTGTACCCAGCAAGGATCTCATTCAAATATGAAGGAGAAATCAAAAGCTTTACAGACAAGCAAAAGCTGAGAGAATTCTGCACCACCAAACCAGCTCTCCAACAAATACTAAAGGATATTCTCTAGACAGGAAACACAAAAACGGTGTATAAATTAGAACCCAAAACAATAAAGTAAATGGCAATGGGATCATACTTATCAGTAATTACCTTAAATGTAAATGGGTTGAATGCCCCAACCAAAAGACAAAGACTGGCTGAATAGATACAAAAACAAGACCCCTACATATGTTGTCTACAAGAGACCCTCCTCAAAACAGGGGACACATCAGACTGAAAGTAAAGGGCTGGAAAAAGATTTTCCATGCAAATAGGGACCAAAAGAAAGCAGAAGTAGCAATACTCATATAAGATACAATAGACTTTCAAACAAAGGCTGTGAAAAGAGACAAAGATGGTCACTACATAATGATCAAAGGATCAATCCAAGAAGAAGATATAACAATTATAAATATATATGCACCCAACACGGGAGCACCGCAGTATGTAAGACAAATGCTAACAACTATGAAAGGAGAAATTAACAATAACACAATAATAGTGGGAGACTTTAATACCCCATTCACACCTCTGGATAGATCAACTAAACAGAAAATTAACAAGGAAACACAAACTTTAAATGATACAATAGACCAGTTAGACCTAATTGATATCTGTAGGACATTTCATCCCAAAACAATGAATTTCACCTTTTTCTCAAGCGCACATGGAACATTCTCCAGGATAGATCACATCCTGGGCCATAAAGCTAGCCTTGGTAAATTCAAAAAAATACAAATCATTCCAAGCATCTTTTCTGACCACAATGCAGTAAGATTAGATCTCAATTACAGGAGAAAAAGTACTAAAAATTCCAACATATGGAGGCTGAACAACACGCTGCTGAATAACCAACAAATCACAGAAGAAATAAAAAAAGAAATCAAAATTTGCATAGAAACAAATGAAAATGAAAACACAACAACCCAAAACCTGTGGGACACGGTAAAATCAGTCCTAAGGGGAAAGTGCATAGCAATACAGGCACACCTCAAGAAACAAGAAAAAAGTCAAATAAATAACCTAACCCTACACCTAAAGCAACTAGAAAAGGAAGAAATGAAGAACCCCAGGGTTAGTAGAAGGAAAGAAATCTTAAAACTTAGAGCAGAAATAAATACAAAAGAAACAAAAGAGACCATAGCAAAAATCAACAAAGCCAAAAGCTGGTTCTTTGAAAGGATAAATAAAATTGACAAACCATTAGCCAGACTCATCAAGAAACAAAGGGAGAAAAATCAAATCAATTTAAATTGATTTAAATCAATAAAATTAGAAATGAAAATGGAGAGATCACAACAGACAACACAGAAATACAAAGGATCATAAGAGACTACTATCAACAATTATATGCCAATAAAATGGACAACGTGGAAGAAATGGACAGATTCTTAGAAAAGTACAACTTTCCAAAACTCGACCAGGAAGAAATAGAAAATCTTAACAGACACATCACAAGCACGGAAATTGAAACTGTAATCAAAAATCTTCCAGCAAACAAAAGCCCAGGTCCAGATGGCTTCACAGCTGAATTCTACCAAAAATTTAGAGAAGAGCTAACACCTATCCTGTGCAAACTCTTCCAGAAAATTGCAGAGAATGGTAAACTTCCAAACTCATTCTATGAGGCCACGATCACCCTAATACCAAAACCTGACAAAGATCCCACAAAAAAAGAAAACTACAGGCCAATATCACTGATGAACATAGATGCAAAAATCCTTAACTAAATTCTAGCAATCAGAATCCAACAACACTTTAAAAAGATCCTACACCATGACCAAGTGGGCTTTATCCCAGGGATGCAAGTATTCTTCAATATCCGAAAATCAATCAATGCAATACACCACATTAACAAATTGAAAAATAAAAACCATATGATTATCTCAATAGATGCAGAGAAAGCCTTTGACAAAATTCAACATCCGTTTATGATAAAAACTCTACAGAAAGCAGGAAGAGAAGGAACATACCTCAACATAATAAAAGCTATATATGACAAACCCACAGCAAACATTATCCTCAATGGTGAAAAATTGAAAGCATTACCTCTAAAGTCAGGAACAAGACAAGGGTGCCCACTTTCACCATTACTATTCAACATAGTTTTGGAAGTTTTGGCCACAGCAATCAGAGCAGAAAAAGAAATAAAAGGAATCCACATTGGAAAACAAGAAGTAAAACTCTCACTATTTGCAGATGACATGATCCTCCACATAGAAAACCCTAAAGACTCCACCAGAAAATTACTAGAACTAATCAATGACTATAGTAAAGTTGCAGGATATAAAATCAACACATAGAAATCCCTTGCATTTCTATACACTAATAATGAGAAAAGAGAAAGGGAAATGAAGGAAACAATTCCATTCACCATTGCAATGGAAAGAATAAAATACTTAGGAATATATCTACCTAAAGAAACTAAAGACCTGTACATAGAAAACTATAAAACACTGGTGAAAGAAATCAAAGAGGACACTAACAGATGGAGAAATATACCATGTTCATGGATTGGAAGAATCAATATAGTGAAAATGAGTATACTTCCCAAAGCAATTTATAGATTCAATGAAATCCCTATCAAGCTACCAACAGTATTCTTCACAGAGCTAGAACAAATAATTTCAAAATTTGTATGGAAATACAAAAAATCTCGAATAGCCAAAGCTATCTTGAGAAAGAAGAATGGAACTGGAGGAATCAACCTACCTGACTTCAGGCTCTACTACAAAGCCACAGTCATCAAGACAGTATGGTACTGGCACAAAGACAGAAATATAGATCAATGGAACAAAACAGAAAGCCCAGAGATAAATCCACGCAAATATGGACACCTTATCTTTGACAAAGGAGGCAAGAATATACAATGGATTAAAGACAATCTCTTTGACAAGTGGTGCTGGGAAATCTGGTCAACCACTTGTAAAAGAATGAAACTAGAACACTTTCTAACACCATACACAAAAATACTCAAAATGGATTAAAGATCTAAACGTAAGACCAGAAACTATAAAACTCCTAGAGGAGAACATAGGCAAAACACTCTCTGACATACATCACAGCAGGATCCTCTATGACCCACCTCCCAGAATATTGGAAATAAAGTCAAAAATAAACAAATGGGACCTGATTAACCTTAAAAGCTTCTGCACATCAAAGGAAACTATTAGCAAGGTGAAAAGACAGCCTTCAGAATGGGAGAAGATAATAGCAAATGAAGCAACTGACAAACAACTAATCTCGAGAATATACAAGCAACTCCTACAGGTCAACTCCAGAAAAATAAATGACCCAATCAAAAAATGGGCCAAAGAACTAAATAGACATTTCTCCAAAGAAGACATACAGATGGCTAACAAACGCATGAAAAGATGCTCAACATCACTCATTATCAGAGAAATGCAAATCAAAACCACTATGAGGTACCATTTCACACCAGTCAGAATGGCTGCGATCCAAAAGTCTACAAGCAATAAATGCTGGAGAGGGTGTGGAGAAAAGGGAACCCTCTTACACTGTTGGTGGGAATGCAAACTAGTACAGCCACTATGGAGAACAGTGTGGAGATTCCTTAAAAAACTAGAAATAGAACTGCCTTATGATCCAGCAATCCCACTGCTGGGCATACACACTGAGGAAACCAGAAGGGAAAGAGACACGTGTACCCCAATGTTCATCGCAGCACTGTTTATAATAGCCAGGACATGGAAGCAACCTAGATGTCCATCAGCAGATGAATGGATAAGAAAGCCATGGTACATATACACAATGGAGTATTACTCAGCCATTAAAAAGAATACATTTGAATCAGTTCTAATGAGGTGGATGAACCTGGAGCCTATTATACAGAGTGAAGTAATCCAGAAAGAAAAACACCAGTACAGTATAGTAACGCATATATATGAAATTTAGAAAGATGGCAACAATAACCCTGTGTATGAGACAGCAAAAGAGACACTGATGTATAGAACAGTCTTATGGACTCTGTGGGAGAGGGAAAGGGTGGGGAGATTTGGGAGAATAACACTGAAACATGTAGAATATCATGTATGAAATGAGTCGCCAGTCCAGGTTCGATGCACAATACTGGATGCTTGGGCCTGGTGCACTGGGACGACCCAGAGGGATGGTATGGGGAGGGAGGAGAGAGGAGGGTTCAGGATGGGGAACACATGTATACCTGTGGCAGATTCATTTTGATATTTGGCAAAACTAATACAACTATGTAAAGTTTAAAAATAAAATTAAAAAAAAAAAGAATCCGCCACAGGTATATATGTGTTTCCCATCCTGAACCCTCCTCCCTCCTCCCTCCCCATACCATCCCTCTGAGTCGACCCAGTGTACCAGCCCCAAGCATCCAGTATCGTGCATTGAACCTGGACTGGCGACTCGTTTCATATATGATATTATACATATTTCAATGCCATTCTCCCAAGTCGTCCCACCCTCTCCGTCTCCCACAGAGTCCAAAGGACTGTTGTATACATCTTTTGCTGTCTCGCTTACAGGGTTATTGTTACCATCTTTCTAAATTCCATATATATGTGTTAGTATACTGTATTGGTGTTTTTCTTTCTGGCTTACTTCACTCTGTATAATAGGCTCCAGTTTCATCCACCTCATTAGAACTGACTCAAATGTATTCTTTTTAATGGCTGAGTAATAATCCATTGTGTATATGTACCACAGCTTTCTTATCCATTCATCTGCTGATGGACATCTAGGTTGCTTCCATGTCCTGGCTATTATAAACAGTGCTGCGATGAACATTGGGGTACACGTGTCTCTTTCCCTTCTGGTTTCCTCAGTGTGTATGCCCAGTAGTGGGATTGCTGGATCATAAAAACTGGAAATAGAACTGCCTTATAATTGCTTTCTTAGTTTCATTTTTGGATTGCTATTGCTGTTGTACAGAAACAAAATTGATTTTTTCTGTATTGTTCCTGTATACTGAAATTGCTGACTTTCTTCACTACCTTTAGTAGCTTTTTTGTAAATTTCACGATTTTTTCTACATATAGGATAAAGCCTTTTGCATATAGAAGTAGTTTTACCTCTTCCTCTCAGTTTGGATACTTTTAATTTTTTTTTTTCTTGTTCCACGATGTAGCTAAAATTCTAGGACAATGTTGAACAGCAGTACAAAATGTGGGCACCCTTATCTTCTTTCTGATATTCGGGGAAAACTCTCAGCTTTTACAGTTGCACTTAATGTCAACTGTGGAGTTTTTTTTAATACTCTTTTACCGGTTGACAAATCTCATTTTTTTCTTAATATTATAAGAGTTTTAACCATGAAACAGTTGGATTTTATCAAGTACATTTTTCCCCATCAACTGGGACATTCATGTGCATTTTTTTGTTCAATTAATGTGACATATTACAATGATTTATTTTCATGTTTACCCACCTCTGCATTCTTGAGATAAATCACATTTGGTTACATAATAAGATTTTTAATACTATCTCAATTATGTTTCACAGTATTTTGTCCAGAATTTTAAACATATATTCATAAAGGATTTATGATATATTCATGAAGGATAAATGTATATATGTTCATAAAGGATGTATTCATAATCCTTTTATTGAGATTTCTTTATGTAACCTATTATCAGTGTAATGCTTATCTTGTGAAATTATTTAGGAAGCATTCCCTCTTATCCAATGTTTAATAAAACTTGAAAAGGATTAGTATTGGTTATTTGACTGTCAGAATTCACTGGAGAGGCTATGTTGGCCAAGAACTTACATGGTGGGAATGTTTTTGTTTATTAGTTTTATGAACTTGTTAAAAACTTAGTTATGTTGAGACTTTCTGGTTCTTTTTGAGTTAGATCAGATCAATAAATCAGTCATTTCGGTCACTCAGTCATGTCCAATTCTTTGTGATCCCATAGAATGCAGCACATGAGGCTTCCTTGTCCATCACCAACTCCCAGAGCTTGCTCAAATTCATGTGCATCGAGTCAGTGATGGCATCCAACCATTCATCCTTTCTTGTCCCCCTCTCCTACTGCCTTCAATCTTTCCCAGCATCAGGCTCTTTTCTAATGAGTTAGGTCTTCACCTCAGGTGGCCAAAGTATTGAAGCTTGAGTTTGAGCTTCAGCATCAGTCTTTCCAGTGAATATTCAGGGTTGATTTCCTTTAGGATTGACTGGCTTGATCTCCTTGCAGTCCAAGAGACTCTCAAGAGTCTTCTCCAACATCACAGTTCAAAAGCATCAATTTTTTTGAAGGTGATTGAAGAGAGTAAAAAAGCTGGCTTAAAATTCAACATTCAAAAACTAAGATCATGGCATCACCCCATCCTATTACTTCACGACAAATAGAAGGGGGAAACATGGAAGCAGTGACAGATATTATTTACTTAGGCTTCAAAATCACTGAAGATAGTGACGTCAGCCATGAAATTAAAAGACTCTTGCTTCTTGAAATGGAAGTTATGACAAACCTAACAGCATAATGAAAAACAGACATGTCACTCTGCTGACAAAGGTCCATAGAGTCAAAACTATAGTTTTTCCAGTAGTTATGTATGGATATAAGAGTTGGACCATAAAAGAAGGCTGAGCATTGAAGAATTGATGCTTTTGAACTGTGGTGTTAGAGAAGACTCTTGAGAGTCCCTTGGACTGCAAGAGATCCAACCAGTCAATCCTAAAGGAAATAAATCCTGAATATTCATTGGAAGGTCTGTTGCAGTAATTCTGATACTTTGGCTACCTGATGCGAAGAGCTGACTTATTGAAAAAGACCCTGCAGATCACTATATATGATTTTTTTCACATCTAGGTTGTATTTTTCACCTTTCTTCCTACTTCCTGATGCATGCCCAGTTGTCCCAAAAGAAAGTGCTACCAGGTATACTAAACTCAAAGCAAAATGAGTTTAAATATAAGTAGAGTAATCAACCATATCTCAATAAAAATATGTACATATATATATACTAATCAAAATGATCACAAGGATCACAGTCTTGTGTAACTCAATGAAACTATGAGCCAAGCTGTGCAGGGTGACCCTACAGGATGGGTCATCATTGAGATTTCTGACAAAACGTGGTCCACTGGAGAAGGCAATGGCAAGCCACTCCAGTATCCTTGCTTTGAGAACTCCATGAACATTATGTAAAGGCAAAAAAAATGTGACACCGAAAAATGAGCACCTTAGGGCATTAGGTGTCCAATATGCTACCCAGAAAGAGTGGGAAAATCACTCCAGAAAGAATGAAGAAGCTGAAACAAAGTGAAAAGACGTGCAGTTTTGGAAGTGTCTGGTGGTGAAAGTAAAGTCTAATGCTGTAAAGAACAATATTGCATAGGAATCTGAAATGTTAGGTCCATGAAATAAGGTAAATTGGACATGGTCAAGCAAGAGATGGCAAGAGTGAACATCAAAATCTTAGGAATCAGTAAGCTAAAGTAGATGGGAATGAGCAAATTTAATTCATGTGAACAGTATATCTACTACTGTGGGCAAGAATCATTTTGAAGAAATGGAGTAGCTCTCATAGTCAACACAAGAGTCTAAATGCAGTACTTGGGTGCAATCTCAAAAATGACAGATGGATCTCTTCATTTCCAAGACAAACCATTCAACGTTACAGTAATCCAAGACTATGCCACAACTACTAGTGCCAAAGAAGCTGAAGTTGAATGGTTCTATGAAGACCTATAAGATCTTCCAGAACTAACATAAAAAAAAAAAAAAAAAGATGTCATTCATCATAAGGGATTGGAATGAAAAACTAGGAAGTCAAGGGATGCCTGGAGTAATGGACCAGTTTGGCCTTGGAGAACAAAATGAAGCAGAGCAAAGGCTAACAGAGTTTTGTCAAGAGAATGCATGAGTCATAGCAAACACCCTCTTCCAACAACACAAGAGACAACTCTACACATGGACATCATGAGATGGTCAATAACAAAATCAGATTGACTATATTGTTTGCAGTTGAAGATGGAGAAGCTCTATACAGTCAAAAAACCAACCAAACAACAACAACAAAAAAAAAACCACAAGACATGAATTTAATTGTGGCTCAGATCTTCAGTTCCTTATTGCAAAATTTAGGCTTAAACTAAAGAAAGTAGAGAAAAGCACTAGGCCATTCAGTTATGACCTAAATCAAGTTCCTTAGGATTTTAAAGTGGAGATAATAAATTGATTCACGGAGTTAGATGTGGTAGACAGAGTTCTTGAAAAACTATGGATGCAGGTTTGTAATACTGTACAGGAGGCGGTGAGCAAAACCATACCCCACAAAAAGAAATCCAAGAAGGTAAAGTGATTTTGTGAGAAGCCCTTTTAAGTAGCTGAGAAAAGAAGAGAAGCAAAAGGAAAAAAGAGACTGGGAAAGATATATCCAACTGAATGCAGAGTTCCAAAGAATAACAAAGAGACATAAGAGGGCTTATTAAGGAAACAATGCAAAGAAATAAAGGAAACAAATAGAAAGGGAAACACTAGAGATATCTTCAAGAAAATTAGAGATACCAAGGGAACATTTCATGACAGACACAATAAAGGGCAGAAAAGACAAGGACTTAACAGAAGCAGAAGATATTAAGAAGCAATGACAAGAATATACAGAACCTTACAAATAATAATAATAATAATAATTACCGGATAACCAGGATGGTGTGGTCACTCACCTAGAGCCAGATATCCTGGAGTGTGAAGTCAAGTTGGCATTAGGAAGCATCACTATGAAACAAGCTAGTGGAGATGATGGAATTCCAGCTGAGTTACTTCAAAGATGCTGTGAAAGTGCTGCATGCAATATGCCAGTAATTTGGAAAACTCAGCAGTGGCCACAGGACTGGAAAACATCAGTTTTTATTCCAACCCAAAGAAGGGCAATGCCAAAGAATGTTCAAACTTTCATACTGTTGTGGTTATTTCACATGCTATCAAGGGAAAGCTCAAAATCCTTCAAGCTAGGCTTCAACAGTATGTAAATCAAGGACTTCTACATGTACACCCTGAATTTCAAAAAGGCAGAGGAACAGATCAAACTGCCAACATACATTGGATCATAGAAAATGTAAAGGAATTCCAGACATACATCTATTTCTGCTTCTTTGAATATGTTTAATAGCTTTTGACTGTGTGGATCAAAAAAAAAAAAAAAAAAAAAGGAAAATTCTTAAAGAAATGGGAATACCAGAGCACCTTACCGGTCTCCTGAGAAACCTCTATGCAGGTTTCAAGAAGCAAAAATTAGAACTGGACATGGAAAAACAGACTGATTCAAAATTGTGAAAGTAGTATGTCAGGGCTGTATATTGTCACCCTGCTTAATTTAACCTCTATGAAGATTACATCATGAGAAATAAAAATAGATGGGTAAAAAGTGGAAACTGACAGGTTTTATTTTCTTTGGCTCCAAAATCACTGAGGATGTTGAATGCAGCCACAAAATTAAAAGACATTTGTTCCTTGGATGAAAAGTTATGACAAACCTAGACAGCATGTCAAAACTAATACAACATTGTAAAGTAATTAGCCTCCAATTAAAATAAATAAATTTATATTAAAATACATAAATAAAAGAAAAATAAATAAAACCAGAGACATAACTTTGCCAACAAAGGTCCTTATAGTCAAAGAGATGGTTTTTCCAGTAATCATGTACAGATGTGAGAGCTGGGACATAAAGAATGCTGAGTGCCGAAGAACTGTTGCTTTTGAACTGTGGTGCTGGAGAAGACTCTTGAGAGTTCCTTGGACCACATGGAGATCAAATCAGTCAATTCTAAAGGAGATCAGTTCTGAATATTCATTGGAAGCGATGATGCTGAAGTTGAAGCTCCAATACTTTGGCCACCTGATGCAAAGAACTGACTCATCACACAGAAAAGACCCTGATGCTGCAAGAGATTGAAGGCAGGAGGAGTAGGGGACAACAGAGGATGGGATTGTTGGATGGCATCACCAACTCGATGGGCATGAGTTTGAGCAAGCCCTGGGAGTTGGTGATGAACAAGGAAGCCTGGTGTGCTGCAGTCCATGGGGTCTCAAAGAGTTCGACACAACTCAGCAACTAAACTGAACTGATCCCTGTGAAGAGTATGCAAGACCAGTATTTTTGGTGTGTGGGGAGATTTTGGTATAGATACCAGCCACATCTTTCCTCAGAATGTGCTTGTCATTATTCCCTTGGTAGGGGATGTGATTTGCTTTTCCATGTCCAGAGCCTGCATTGGATCTTGGGCATGGTCATCTCTTTGCTTCTATATCAGCAAGTCCTTTTAGTAGTTGGGCCTACTCCCTTGTTTTTGGAGTTGAATCCCTGAATGTCTGAGTCAATAATCCTCATTTGCCCTTGGGTGCATACTTTGTCCCAACGGAGTTGAGGCCCACATAGTCACAGCATACTGGTGCATTTTCATGCAGACATTCTCAGTTCCACCCCAAAGCAGGCCAAATTTGTGTTTCTTTCTCTGTTGTATTCATCCCAGACTTAGTGCTAGGCTGTGATTGGAAATAGGCTGGTGTTGGGGACCTGGGTGCTGTGACTGTAGGAATCGAAGTGGTTTTGCTGCTGCCTAGGACCTGAACTTCTTCTGTGGCAGACTTCTCTGAGGAATTATTTGTCCCAGAAGTTCCTCCAAGCTGCAGTGCAGCATGAGAGGAATAGGAAAGAACCCATTAATAATGGACTTAGAGACCAAATCCACACTTATAGTATGCCTACCCAGAAAGTTCATCTTAGCTGGAGAGGCCTCCACCATGCATGTGCTGATAATTAGCTCTGAGGTTCAGCCTGTACCATACCCCAGCCCAATTTGGCTGTCTCAGAACACCTGGACTGTATCTTCTCCTAGTACCAGTTCACCTGACATTTAGTACATATCTGCAATATATACTAGCTGCCCTGCCTTATATGCATTTTGGACTGGGAAGTGTGGAGAGGTAGCAGCTACCAGTGTAGGCCTCTCTCCACCCAGATTTTTTTTATTCTTTTTAAAAAAATTTAATTTATTTTTTTATTGAAAGATAATTGCTTTACAGAATTTTGCTGTTTTCTGTCAAATCTCAACATTAATCAGCCATAGGTCTACATATATCCCCTTCCCTTTGAACCTCCCTCCTATCACCCTCCCCATCCTACCCCTCTAGGTTGATGCAGAGCACCTGATTTAGTTCCCTGAGCCATACAGAAAATGTCCATTGGCTATCTATTTTACATATGCTAATATAAGTTTCCATGTTACTCTTTCCATACATCTCACCCTCTCCTCATCTCTCCCAATGTCTATAAGTCTGTTCTCTATGTCTGTTTTTCCATTGCTGCCCTGTAGATAAATTCTTTAGTGCCAATTTTCTAGATTATGTATATATGTGTTGAGGCTGCTGCTGCTGCTGCTAAGTCGCTTCAGTCGTGTCCGACTCTGTGCAACCCCATAGACAGCAGCCCACCAGGTTCCGCCATCCCTGGGATTCTCCAGGCAAGAACACTGGAGTGGGTTGCCATTTCCTTCTCCAATGCATGAAAGTGAAATTTAAATCGCTCAGTAAGTGTACAACTCTTTGTGACCCTATGGACTGCAGCCTACCAGGCTCCTCCATCCAAGGGATTTTCCAGGCAAGAGTAATGGAGTGGGTTGTCATTGTCTTCTCCAATATATGTGTTAGAATACAATGTTTATCTTTCTCTTTATGACTAACTTCACTCTGTATAATAGGTTCTAGGTTCATCCACCTTATCAGAACTGACTCAAATGTGTTCCTTTGTATGGCTGAGTAATATTCCATTGTGTATATGTTCCACAACTTCTTTTTCCATTCATCTTTTGGTGGACATCTAGGTTGCTTCCATGTTCTAGCTATTGTAAATAGTGCTGCAATGAACAATGGAATACATATGTCTTTTTCAATTTTGGTTTCCTCAGGGTATATATGCCTAGGATTGGGATTGCTGGGTCATATAGTGGTTTTATCCCTAGATTTTTAAGGAATCTCCATACCGTCTTCCCCAACTCCAATACTCTTGCCTGGAAAATCCCATGGTCAGAGGAGCCTGGTGGGCTAGAGTCCATGGGCTTTCTAAGAGCCAGACACGACTGAGCGACTTCACTTTCACTTTTCATTTTCATGCATTGGAGAAGGAAATGGCAACCCACTCCAGTGTTCTTGCCTGGAGAATCCCAGGGATGGTGGAGCCTGGTGGGCTGCCATCTATGGGGTCACACAGAGTCGGACACGACTGAGGCGACTTAGCAGCGGCAGCAGCAGCATACTGTCTTCCATAGTGGCTGGATAAATTTACATTTCCACCAAGAGTGCAAGAGCGTGCCCTTTTCTCCACACTCTCTCCAGAATTTATTATTGGTAGACTTTTTGATGATGGCCATTGTGACCGGTGTGAGGTAATATCTCATTGTAGTTTCGACTTGCATTTCTCTAATAATGAGCAATGTTAAGCAACTTTTCATGTGTTTATTAGCCAACTGTGTATCTTACTTGGATAATTTCCCACTTTTTGATTAGGTTGTCTGCTTTTCTGGTATTGAGCTGTATGAGCTACTTGTATATTTTGGAAATAAATCCTTTATCAGTTGTTTCATTTGCTATTATTTTCTCCCATTCTGAGGGTTGTCTTTTCATCTTGTTTATAGTTCCCTTTGATGTGCAAAAGCTTTTAAGTTTAATCAGGTTTCACTTGTTTACTTTTGTTTTTATTTCCATTAATCTGGGAGGTGGATCATAGAGGATCTTGCTTTGATTTATGTCATCGCGTATTCTGCCTATGATTTCCTCAAAGTGTTTTATAGTTTCTGCTCTTACACTCAAGTCTTTAATCCATTTAGAATTTATCTTTGTGTATGGTGTTAGTAAGTGTTTTAATTTCATTCTTTTACGTGTAGCTGTCAAGTTTTCACAGAATCATTTATTGAAGAGGCTGTCTTTGCCCTATTGTATATTCTTGATTCCTTTGCAAAAAATAAGGTACCTATAGGTGCATGGGCTTATTTCTGGGATTTCTGTCTTGTTCCATTGGTCTATATCTCTGTTTTTGTGCCAATACCATACTGTCTTGGTGACTGTAACTTTGTAGTATAATCTAAAGTCAGGAAGCTGGTTTCCTCCAGCTCCATTCTTCTTTCTCAAGACTGTTTCAGCTATTAAGAGTCTTTTGTGATTCCATATGAATTGTTGAATTTTTTGTTCTGTGAAAAATGTCATTGGCAATTTGATAGGGATCACATTGAATCTGTAGATTGCATTTGGTAGTATAGTGATTTTCACAATATTGATTCTTCCTCTCCAGGAACAAGGAATATCTCTCCATCTGTTTATATTGTTTTTTATTTTTTTCATTCAGTTCAGTTCAGTCACTCAGTGGTGTCCGACTCTTTGCAACCCCGTGAATCGCAGCATGCCAGGCCTCCCTGTCCATCACCAACTCCCAGAGTCCACCCAAACCCATGTCCATTGAGTTGGTGATGCCATCCAACCATCTCATCCTCTGACGTCCCTTCTCCTCCCACCTTCAACCTTTCCCAGCATCAGGGTCTTTTCAAATGAGTCAGTTCTTCACATCAGATGGCCAAAGTATGGGAGCTTCAGCTTCAGCACCAGTCTTCCAATGAGTATTCAAGACTTTCCTGGTGGCTCAGACGGTTAAGCATCTGTCTACAGTGTGGAAGACCTGGGTTCAATCCCTGGGTTGGGAAGATCCCCTAGAGAAGGAAATGACAACCCACTCCAGTACTCTTGCCTGGAAAATCCCATGAACGTAGGAGACTGGTAGGCTCCATAGGGTTGCAAAGAGTCAGACACGACTGAGAAACATCTCTTTCTGGAGATACAGAAAGATATTCCTCCTTCCTCCTAAATCAGCTTTACAACAAATGCAAAAGGAACTTTTCTAGGCAGGGAGGAAAGAGTCAACAAGTATAAATAAGAAATATCACAAATGGGAAAGACTTCTGCTAAAGGCAAAAACAGGAAATCATGCATACAAAAATATATCAACATCAGCAACTGTGGGGACTTCCCTTGTTGTCCAGTGGGTAGGAACCAACCTTCCAATGCAGGGATTATAGGTTTGATTCCTGTCCAATAAACTAGGATCCCACATGCTGTGGGGTGACTAAGTTCAACTACTGAGCTTATGTGCTACAACTAGAGACCACATAACTACTGAGCCCATGTGTTCTGGAGCCTGTGAGCCACAGTTAGAGAGAAACACTTGTACTGCAATGAAGAACCCGTGTACCAAAACAAAAGATCCTACATACTACAACAAAGAACCCATATACTACAGTTTACAAAAAAAGATCTTTAAGACCAAGATAATCACGATGGTGTGATCACTCACCTAAAGTCAGACATTCTGGAATGTGAAGTCAAGTGGGCCTTAGAAAGCATCACTATGAAAAAAGCTAGTGGAGGTGATGGAATTCCAGTTAAGCTATTTCAAATTCTAAAAGATGATGCTGTGAAAGTGTTTCACTCAATATGTCAGCAAATTTGGAAAACTCAGCAGTGGCCACAGGACTGGAAAAGGTCAGTTTTCATTCCAATCCCAAAGGAAGGCAATGTCAAAGAATGCTCAAACTACCGTATAATTGCACTCATCTCACACACTAGTAAAGTAATGCTCAAAATTCTCCAAGCCAGGCTTCAACAATATGTCAGCCATGAACTTTCAGATGTTCAAGCTTATTTTAGAAAAGGCAGACAAACCAGAGATCAAATTGCCAACATCTGCTGGATCTTTGAAAAAGCAAGAGAGTTCCAGAAATACATCTATTTCTGCTTTATTGACTATGCCAAGGCTTTTGACTGTGTGGATCACAATAAACTGTGGAACATTTTGATAGAGATGGGAATACCAGACCACCTGACCTGCCTCTTGAGAAACCTATAGGCAGGTCAGGAAGCAATAGTTAGAACTGGACATGGAACAACAGACAGGTTCCAAATAGGAAAAGGAGTACGTCAAGGCTGTATATTGTCACCCTGCTTATTTAACTTATATACAGAGTACATCATGAGAAACGCTGGGCTGGAAGAAGCACAAGCTGGAATCAAGATTGCCGGGAGGAATGTCAATAACCTCAGATATGCAGATGATACCACCCTTATGGCAGAAAGTGAAGAGGAAATAAAAAGCCTCTTGATGAAAGTGAAAGAGGAGAGTGAAAAAGTTGACTTAAAGCTCAACATTCAGAAAAGGAAGATCATGGCATCTAGTCCCATCACTTCATGGGAAATAGATGGGGAAACAGTGGAAACAGTGTCAGACTTTATTTGGGGGGGCTCCAAAATCACTGTAGATGGTGACTGCAGCCATGAAATTAAAAGACCCTTACTCCTTGGAAGAAGTTTACGACCAACCTAGATAGCATATTGAAGAGCAGAGACATTACTTTGCCAACAAAGGTCCTTCTAATCAAGGTTATGGTTTTTCCTGTGGTCATGTATGGATGTGAGAGTTGGACTGCGAAGAAAGCTGAGCACCAAAGATCGATGCTTTTGAACTGTGGTGTTAGAGAAGATTGTTGAGATTCCCTTGGACTGCAAAGAGATCCAACCAGTCCTTTCTGAAGGAGATCAGCTCTGGGATTTCTTTGGAAGGAATGATGCTAAAGCTGAAACTCCAGTACTTTGGCCACCTCATGTGAAGAGTTGACTCACTGGAAAAGACTCTGATGCTGGCAGGGATTGGGGGCAGGAGGAGAAGGGGATGACAGAAGATGAGATGGCTGGATGGCATCACTGACTCGCTGGACATGAGTCTGAGTGAACTTCGGGAATTGGTGATGGACAGGGAGGCCTGGCGTGCCATGATTCATGGGGTCGCAAAGAGTCGGACATGACTGAGTGATTGAACTGACCTGAACTGAAGACCTGATGCAGCCAAAAATAAATACATAAATATTTTTTAAAAAGAATGAGGATAAAAATCTGTAAAAAATATCAGCAACTGGGAGAAGAGGAGAGTACAATGGCAGGGAATGGAAATTACATTTTAAATTAAGAGATTAGCTTAAGTGCAGCTCCCATATATATTAACATAAATATATGCCAATATTTATCAAAACCTCATGGCAAATGCAAACCAAAAAACCACAATAGATACGCACAAAGAAGAAAAAGCAACTCAAACGCAACATTAAATGTGGTCATAGAACCAAAAGACAAGAGAACAAAAGAAGGGAAGAAAGAAGACCTATAAATGCAAACAAAACTATAAAGAAAATGGCAATAGAAACAAACATATTAATAATTATATTATAATACAATTAATTATATTAATAATTACTTAAATGAAGCTGCATTAAAATCTCCAACCAAAAGACATAGACTGGGTGTATGGATACAAAAACAAGATCCATATATATGATCTCTATAAGAGATCCATTTTATTTTTTAAATGTTTTATTATTTTGCATTGGGGTATACCTGATTGATAAACAATGTTGTGATAATTGCAGGTAAGCAGTGAAGTGACTCAGCCATACATATCCATTTATCCATTCTCTTGCAAACTCTCTTCCCGTTCAGGCTAACACATAACATTGAACAGAATTCCATGTGTTATACAGTAGGTAGGTCCTCGTTGGTTATTCATTTTAAATATGACAGTGTGTACATGTCCACCCCAAACTCCTTAATTATCCCTTTCCCACATCCTTCACACAGCAACCATAAGCTCATTCTCTGTGAACCTGTTTCTATCTTATAAGTAAGTTCATCTGTATCATTTATTTTTAGATTGCAGATATAAGGGATATCATATCAAATTCCTCCTTCTCTGACTTCACTCAATATGATACTCTCTGTGTGTTTGCATGCTAAGTCACTTCAGTTATGTCCAACTCTTTGTGCCCTTATGGACCATAGCCTGTCAGGCTCCTCTTTCCAAGGGATTTTCCAGGCAAAAATACTGGAGTGGGTTGCCATGCCCTCCTTCAGTGGATCTTCCTGACCCAGATATTCACCCACATCTCTTGTCTCCTGCAGAAGGTTTTTTTTTGTTTGTTTGTTTTTTTTTTGTTTTTTTTTTTTTTTTACTACTAGGGAACCTGAGAAGCACTTAACACTACCTAGGTCCATCAATGTTGCAGCAAGTGGCAATATTTCATTCTTTTTAACAGCTGAGTAATATTCCATTGTTTTTATGTACCCCATCTTCTTTATCCAATTCCTCTGTTTATAGTCATTTAGATTGCTTCCTTGTCTTAACTATTGTGAACGGTGGTACAATGAACATTGCAGTACATTTATCATTTTGGATCATGTTTTTCTCTGGATATATGCTCAAGAGTGGGATTGCAGAGTCATATGGTAGCTCTACTTTTGTTTTTTTAAGGAACCTTCATACTGTTCTCCATAGTAGCTGTACCAGTTTGCATTCCCAGCAAAAGTGTAGGAGGGTTCCCTTCTCTCCAGCACTTATTATCTTTGGATTTTTTGATAATAGCCATTCTGGCTGGTGTGAGGTGATATCTCATTGTAGTTTTTATTTCAGTTCAGTCAGTTCAGTTGCTCAGTTGTGTCTGAATATTTGCGACCCCATGGACTGCAACACACCAGGCTTCCCTGTCCATCAGCAACTCCTAGAGATTGGTCAAACTCATGTCCATGAAGTCAGTGATGCCGATTTTTTATTTGCATTTCTCTAATAATTAGCAATATTGAACATTTTTTTAATGTAACTATTCATCATCTGTATGTCTTTGGAGAAATGTGTATTTAGGTCTTCTGCCCACTTTTTGATTTGTTTTTTTTTGTTTTGATGCTGTTAAGCATCATGCACTATTTGTAAATTTTGGAGACTAATCCCTTACAGTCACAATATTTGAAAATATTTTCTTTCAGTCTGTGGGTTGTATTTTTCTTTGTATATCATTTCCTTCCAAAAACTGTGCAAAAGCTTTTGAGCTTAGTAAGTCTCATTTGCTTATTTTTGTTTTTATTTCTATTACTCTTGGAGATGGATTAAAAAAGATATTGATGCAATTTATGTCATAGGGTGTTCTGCCTATGCTTTCCTCTAGGAGTTTTATAGTGTTTGGCCTCACATTTAGGTATTTAATCCATTTTGTGTTAAAAATGAAATTATATCATTCTTCAACCCCATAAACAAAACAACTTCATTTTTAACATGTAGCTGTCCAGTTTTCCCAACACTATTTGTTAAAAAGACTATATTTCCAACATTGTGTACTTTTGCCCCCTTTGTCATAGACTAATTGACCATAGGAGCATGGGCTTATTTCTGGGTTTTCTATCCTGTTCCAGTAACCTATATTTCTATTTTTGTGCCAGTACCATACTGTTTTGATGATTATAGCTTTGTAGTATATTCTGAAGTCGAGGATCCTGATAACTCCGGCTCCATTTTTTTTTCAAGAATGCCTTGGGTATTCAGGGTATTTTGTGTCTCCGTAAAAATTTTGAGATTTTGTGTTCTAATTCCATGAAAAATGCCATTTGTAATTTGTTAGGGATTGAATTCTATCTGTAGATTGCCTTGGATAATATAATAATGTTGACAATGTTGATTCTTCCAATCCATGAACATGGTATATCTTTCCATCTGCTTATGGCTTCTTTGATTTATTTCATTAACATCTTATACTTTTCAGACTACAAGTCTTTTGTCTCTTTAGGTAGGTATATTCATAGGTATTTTATTCTTTTTGATGCAGTGATATATTGAATTGTTTCTTGAATATTTCTTTCTGATCTTTTGCTGTTAGTGTATAGAAATACAACACATTTATGTGTGTTAATTTTGTAGTCTGCAACTTTCGAACTGTGGTGCTGGAGAAGACCCTTGAGTGTTCCTTGGACAGCAAGATCAAACCAGTAAATCCTAAAGTAAATTAACCCTGAATATTCATTGGAAGGACTGATGCTGAAACTGAAGCTCTAATAGTTAGGTCACCTGATGCGAAGAGCCGACTCATTGGAAAAGACCCTGATGCTGGAAAAGATTGAGGGCAGGAAGAGAAGGGGTTAACAGAGAATGACATGGTTGGATGGCATCACTGACTCAATGGACATGAGTTTGAGCAAACTCTGGGAGTTGGTCAAGGATAGGGAAGCCAAGAGTGTTGCAGTTCATGGGGTTACAAAGTGTCAGAGATGACTTAAAGACTGACCAACAACAACTTATTTAAAATCAAATTCATTGATGAGTCCTAGTAGTTTCCCAGTAGCATCTTTAGGATTTTCTATGTATAGGATCATGTCATCTACAAACCATGAAAAATCCTTCTTTTCCAATTTGAATTTCCTTTACTTCTGTGATTGCTGTAGCTAGGACTTCCAAAGTTATGTTGCATAAAAGTGGCTAGCATGGATATCCTTGTCTTGTTTCTGACGTTAGAGGGAATGCTTTCAACTTTTTATCACTGAGTATGATGTTAGCTATAGGTTTGTCATATATGTCCTTTATTATGTTGAGGTATATTCCCTCTATGCCCACTTTCTGGAGAGTTTTTATCATGAATGGGTGCTGAATTTTGTAAAAAAAAAAAAAAAATCAGGGATTGAAATGATCATATATATATATATATATATATATATTTTATTTTAAATTTTTGATGTGGTGTATTACATTGATGGATTTGCAGATGTTGAAAAACCCTTGCATCCCTGGCTGCAACCAGGGATGAATTCCACTTGATCATGATCTTTTAAATATATTGTTGTATATGGACTGCTGGTGTTTGGTTGAGGAGTTTTGCATTTATGTTCATCAGTTATATTGGCCTGTGAATTTCTTTTTTTGAGGTATCTTCGTGTGCTTTTAGTATCAGGGTGATGGTGGGCTCATACAATGAGTTTTGAAGTTTTCTTTCCTCTGCAATTTTTGGAATAGTTTCAGAATGCTAGGTGACAAATCTTCTCTAAATGTTTGATAAAATTTTCATGTAAAGTAGTCAGGTCTTGGATGTTGTTTTTCATTCAGGTCCTGGACTTTTTTTCATTTTGAATCATAGTTTCAATTTCAGTGCTTTTGATTAGCCTGCTCATATTATGTCCCCCCCTCACCCCCCGCCGGTTCAGTCTAGAGAGCCTGTACCTTTCCAAGAATTTGTAAATTTTTTTCCAAGTTATCCATTTTATTTGCATACAGTTGTTCATAGTAGTCTTTTATGATCTTTGTTATTTCTGTGATATCAGTTGTAACTTCTTTTTCATTTTTACTCATTTGAGAATTCTCACTTTTTTCTTGATGACTCTGGCTAAAGGTTTATCAATTCTGTTTATCTTTTCAAAGAACTAGGTTTTAGTTTCATTAATCTTTGTAATTGCTTTCTTTCTTTCATTTATTTCTCCTCTGATATTTATGATTCTTTTCCTTCTACTAATTTTGTGCTTCATTGGTTCCTCTGTTTCTAGTTGTTTTACATGTACAGTTAGGTTGTTTATTTGAGATTTTTCTTTTTTCTTGACATAAAATTGTACTGTTATAAAATTCCCTCTTAAAATTGCTTATGCTGCATCCCATACATTTTGGACGATTGTGCTTTCATTTTCTTTATATATATATATATATATATATATATATATATATATATATATATATATATATATTTAATTTCCTGTTTGATTTCTTCAGTGATCTTTTGTTTGTTTAGTAGCATATTGTTGAGCCACCATGTGTTTCTGTTTTTTAGAATTTTTTTTCTTGAAATTTATTTCTAATCTCATAGAGTTGTAATTGGAAAAGATATTTGATATTATTTCAATTTTCTTAAATTTACCAAGGCTCACCTTGTTGCCCAGCATGTGCTTAATCCAGGAGAATGTTCCATGTGCACTTGAGAAGAATACATAATCTGCTGTTTTTGGATGTAATGCTCTATAAATATCAACTAAGTCCAACTCATCTAAAGTGTCACTCAGGGCCTGTGTTACTTATTAATTTTCACCCAGATGATCTGTCCATTAATTAAAGTGTGGTATTAATGTCCCCCACTATTATTGTTACTGTAGATTTCTCCTTTTTGTTTGTTCATATTTGCCTTACATATTGAGGCACTACTATGTTGAGTGTATATATATTTATATTTCTTATACTTTCTTCTTAGTTTGAACCCTTGATCATTATCTACTGTCCTTCTTTCTCTCTTATAACAGTCTATATTTCAAAGTCTGTTTTGTCTGATGTGAGCATTGCTCTCCCAGCTTTATTTTGTTTTCCATTTGCATGGAATAGCTTGTCCCATATCCTTACTTTCAGTCTGTATGTGTCCCTTGGTCTAAGGTGGGAAAAGACCCATTTTAAATCTAGGACTCATACAGACTGAAAGTGAGAGGATGAAAATATATATTATACAGAAATGGTAATCAAAAGAAAGCTGGACTTGGAATACTCATATCAGACAAAATAGGCTTTAAAATAGAGACTGTTGCAAGAGACAAAGGACACTACATAATGACAAAAAGATCAATTCAAGAAGAATATATGACAATTGGAAGTAAAATCGCAGGATGTAAAATTAATACACAAAAGTATATTGCATTTTTATATATTAACAATGAAAGTTCAGAAAGCAAAATTAACAAAAAATCTCATTCACCATTAAAATAAAAAGAATAAAACACCTATTATACAGAGTGAAGTAACTCAGAAAGAAAAATGCCAATACAGTATATTAACACATATATATGGAAATTAGAAAGATGGTAATGATGACCCTATATGTGAGACAGCAAAAGAGGCACAGATGTAAAAAACATACTTTTGGACTCTGTGGAAGAAGGCGAGAGTAGGATGATTTGAGAGAATAGCATTGAAACATGTATATTATCATATGTGAAATGGATCACCAGTCCAGGTTCAATGCATAAGACAGGGAGCTAAGGGCTGGTGCACTGAGACAAACTTGAGGGATGGAATAGGGAGGGAGGTGGGAGGGGGGTTCAGGATGGGGAACATATGTACACCCATGGCTGGTTCACGTCAATGTATGGCAAAAAACACTATAATATTATAAAGTAATTAGCCTCCAATTAAAATAAATAATATTTTAAAGGAAACAAACACACAAACAAACAAAAACAACCTAGGAATAAACGTACCTAAGGAGGCAAATGACCTGTACCCAGAAAACTATAAGATACTGATGAATGCAATCAAAGACAACAAAAATAGATGGAAAGATATACCATAATCTTGGATTCAAAGAATCAGTATTGTCAAAATGACTATATTACTCAAAGCAATCTGCTAATTAAGTGCAATCTCTATCAAATTACCTAGGCCATTTTCACAGAATTAAAACAAAATATTTTACAATTGTATGGAAACAAAAAGACCCCAAATAGAGATATCTTGAGGAATAAAAATGAAGCTAGAGAAATCAGACTATATAAACCTCAGACTATATTGCAAAGCTATAGTTATCAAAACAGTTGATGTTGTCACACAAAAACAGAAATATAGATTAATGGAAAAGGATAGAAAGTCCAGAGATAGACCTATGCATCTATGGTCACCTCATCTATGACAAAGGAGGCAAGAATATGCAATGGGGAAAAGACAATCACTTCAATAATTGGTTTTGAGATAGCTGATAACTACATATAAAAAATGAAATTGAAACACTCCATAACACAAATATGTTATACATAAACTCAGACTTCCCTTGCAGCTAGTTGCTAGGAGTCCATCTGCCAATGCAAGGAACATGGGGATCCACCCCTGATCCGAGAAGATTCTACTAAGCTAAGATTCAGCTAAGCTAGCATGTTGCAAATACTGAATTCCATGCACCTTAGAAGACATGCTCTGCACAAGAGAGCCACTAAAATGAGAAGCCCATGCACTGCAACTAGAGAGTATCCCCTGCTCACCTCAACAAGAGAAAGCCTATGTGCAGCAACAAAGACCCAGTACAACCAAAAAATATTTTTTTAAAAAGAATAAAGTATTTTTAAAATAGTATAAACTCAAAAAAAAAAAAAAAAAAAAAGATTAAAGACCTAAATGTAAAGCCAGATACTATAAAAGATCTTAGAGGAAAATATCGGCATAACACATTTTGAAATAAATTGCTACAAGATCATTTTTGTCCCACCTCCTAGAGTAATGAAAATATACACTACTATGTAAAAAATTTATAATTAATTAATGAGAGCCTACTATAATACAGGGAACTCTACTCAATGCTCTGTGTTGACCTAAATTGGAAGCCTAAACCTAAAAAAGAGGAGATATGTGTATACATATAACTGATTTACTTTGCTGTACAGCAGAAACACAACATTGTAAAGCAACTATGATACAATAAAAATTAATAACATATATAATACAAAAAATAAACAAATGGAATCTAATTAAACCTAAAAAGGGTTTTTACAGCAAAAACTATAAACAAAACAAAAAGGCAACCCCCAGAATGGGAGAAATTATTTACAAATGAAGCAACCAACAAGGGAATTATCTCCAAAATACGTAGACAGCACAGGCAGCTCAACATTAAAAAAAAAAAAAAAATAAGAAGAAGCAAAACAATGAGCAGAAGATACAAATAAACATTTCTCTAAAGAAGACACACAGATGGCCCAAAAGCACATAAACAAATGCTCAACATCACTAATTATTTTTTTGCTCAGTCATGTCCATCTGTTTGTGACCCCATAGATGGCAGCAGGTCAGGATTCCCTGTCCTTCACCATCTCCCAGAGCTTGCTCAAACTCATGTTCATAGAGTCAGTGATGCCATCCAACTAATTATTAAAGAAATTCATATAAAAACTATAGTGAGCTATCACCTCATGGTCAGAATGGCCATCATCAAAAAGTCTACAAACAGTAAGTGCTGAAGAGGATGTGAAGAAAGGGGAAACCTCCTTCACTGTTGGTGAGAATGTAAATTAGTACAGCTACTATTGAGAACAGTATGGAGGTTACTTAAACTGAAACTAAAACTCTGATATGACCCAGCAATCCCAGTCCTGGCCATATACAAGAAGAAAGCCATGATTCCAAAAGATACATGCACCCCCATAGTGTTCATTGCAGCACTATTTACAATAGCCAGGGTATGGAAGCAACCTAAATATCGATCAACAGAGCAACATATAAAGAAGATATGGCACATATATACAGTGTAATATCACTTGGTCATAAAAAAGAATAAAATAATGTTATTTGCAACAACGTGGATGGACCTAGAGATTGTCATACTGAGTGAAGTAAATCAGACAGAGAAAGACAAATATGTCACTTATATATGAAATCTTTAAAAAGGTACAAATGAACTTATTGACAAAACAGAAATAGAATCCCAGATGTGGAAAACATACTTATGGTTACCAAGGCATAAGCAGGGGAGGGATAAATTGAGAGATGGGGATTGACATATACACAGTACCATATATAGAATAGAGAACTAATAAGGACCTGCTGTATAGTGCAGGGAACTCTACTGAGTACTCTGTAATAGTCTATATAGAAAAAGAATTTTAAAAAGAGTAAATATGTATGTATAACTGATTCACTTTGTTGTACACCTGAAAGTAACATATTTTAAATGAACTATACTCCAATATTTTTTTTAAATCAATAATGCACACTTAAAATTTGTTAAAAGGTAGATCTCGTGTTTTCCACAATAAAATAAAATAAACATAAATATTACAAATAAAAATTATTTGTGGTTTTCAGGCTTAACTACAGGGAATTATAATTCCCTTTATAAAGGCTTTTCCTGAAAAGTTTCATGAGAAAAGTTGCCTTCTTTCTGCCAGACTTGATGCAGAGACAGTGTTTTGCACTGTCTGAGGAGTATTGCAGTCAAGGCCTTCTGACTTGTCATGCTCTTTCACAGATTTACATGCCTACTTTGGGCAACCTCATTCCTATCACTTTTATCTGAGCTCCTGGGATCACATGCTGTTCAGACGTTCTGCTGAGACCTCCTTATCAGGGAAAACTTGAAGTTACTTTTATCCACTCTGATTCACCCCACTCCTATCCTTACACTCTCACCCTTGCCCTTGCCTCTAACTTCAAGGTCAATATATAAGTGTGGAGGTCTTCTGTTTGGGTCTCCCTCAACTGTGACACAAGCTCCACATCTGTGCTGATACCACTAACACTTACCAGTAGGTTATTCGATGGGTAAATTGGAAAATGGGTAGTTGGCAATTCCTCCAACTTTAGCTTTATGCTTATATTGGGTTGGCCAAAAAATTCATTCAGATATTTCTGTACTAGCCTACTGAAAACCCAAATGAACTTTTGGCCAACCCAATATATTGCCATAAGTAATTAAATGCTTAATTCTTTTTTTTTTTGTTTTCTTGGTGTGTGCTTTAAAATTTTTCCAACTTTATTGAAACATAACTAACAAATAAAAATTGTATATATGTAAGATGTACAATGTGATAGTTTTATATATGTATACATTGTGACTGATTACCACAATCAAGATAATTAATATATCCATCATCTCACAAACTTCCTTGTGAGTGTGGCAAGAACACATAAGATCTATTTGGTAAGCAAATTTCAAGCATACAATACAGTATATTAACTATAGTTACCTATACTGTACTTTAGATACTGTACTTTAGATCTCTAGAACATACTCAATTGGCATAACTGAGTGTACCCTGAGAATAATATTCCCCCATTTCCCAACCCTTCAGTACCTGGTAACCACCATTTTATTTCCTGGTTTTATAAGCTTGATTTTTTTAGATTCTGTACATAAATAAGGTTATGCAGAACTTATCTTTATGAGTGTGCCTTGTTTCACTTATAATAATGTCTTCCAGGTTTATCCAGGTTGTTGCAATAGCAGAATTTCCTTATTTTAAAGACTGAATTATATATATATATATATATATAATAAATATAGTTATTATATATAATATATATGGTTATTATATATAATTATATATATAATATATATATGCACACACACATATATATATACACACACACACACACATATACATATATGTATATATTTATACTTAGGAGAAACTTATATACTAGGACACAATGTGATCCATATAGATATCACATTTGCTTTATGCATTCATTTGTCCGTGGAGACTTAGGTTGATTCCATAAGCTGGCTATTGTGAATAATGCTGTAATCAACAGAAGAATGCAGATGTCTCTTAAAGATACAGATTTTATTTCCTTTGGATATATACCGAGAATTGGAGTTCCGATATCACATGGTCAGATCAGATCAGATCAGTCACTCAGTCGTGTCCGACTCCTTGCGACCCCATGAATCACAGCACGCCAGGCCTCCCTGTCCATCACCAACTCCCGGAGTTCACACAAACTCACGTCCATCGAGTCAGTGCTGCCATCCAGCCATCTCATCCTCTGTCGTCCCCTTCTCCTCCTGCCCCCAATCCCTCCCAGCATCAGGGTCTTTTCCAATGAATCAACTCTTTGCATGAGGTGGCCAAAGTACTGGAGTTTCAGCTTTAGCATCATTCCTTCCAAAGAAATCCCAGGGCTGATCTCCTTCGGAATGGACTGGTTGGATCTCCTTGCAGTCCAAGGGACTCGCAAGAGTCTTCTCCAACACCACAGTTCAAAAGCATCAATTCTTCGGTGCTCAGCCTTCTTCACAGTCCAACTCTCACATCCATACATGACCAGAGGAAAAACCAGAGCCTTGACTAGACGAAACTTTGTTGGCAAAGTAATGTCTCTGCTTTTGAATATGCTATCTGTTTAGTCATAACTTTCCTTCCAAGGAGTAAGCGTCTTTTAATTTCATGGCTGCAGTTACCATCTGCAGTGATTTTGGAGCCCATAAAAATAAAGTCTGACACTGTTTCCACTGTTTCCCCATCTATTTCCCATGAAGTGATAGGACCAGATGCCATGATCTTCCTTTTCTGAATGTTGAGCTTTAAGCCAACTTTTTCACTCTCCTCTTTCACTTTCATCAAGAGGCTTTTTAGTTCCTCTTCACTTTCTGCCATAAGGATTTTGTCATCAGATTATACGTTAGATCCTCATACCTCATTCATTTTATAAATGAGAATTTAACTCCATTTACCAACTTATCTCTATTTCTCCCACTCCTCAGATCATAGCAACCACTTTTCTACTCTTTGTATCTATAAATTCAACTGTTTCATTTCAGATTCCACATATAGGTGATATCTTGCAGTATTTGTTTTTCCCTGTCTGGTTTATTTCACTTAGCACAATGTGCTCAGATTCATCCAAGTCATTGCAAATGACAGGATTGCCCTTCTTTTAAGTTTGAATAATATCCCATTATATATATCTATTCACCCACTGACAGACACACTAGGTTGTTTCCATACCTTGACTATTGTGAATAACACTGCTATGAACTTAGCGTTACAGGTACCACTTTGAGATAATTATTTCATTTCACCTAGCTATTTACCCAGAATTGGAATTGCTAGATTGTACAGGAATTGTATTATTAATTTTTTGAGGAATCTTCACACTGTTTTCCATAGTGACAGTAGCCACATACAATGTCTCCAACAATGGACAAAAGTTCCCTTTGCCTCACATCTTCACCAATTTATGACGTCTTGTCTTTTTTATAATGGTCGTTCTAACATGTATGAGATGATATATCATTATGGTTTAATTGCATTTTCCTAATGATTAGTGATTTTGAGCACCTTTGATGTATCTGATGGCCATTTGTATGTTTTAACAGTGTCCCACAGGTTTTTCATAGGTTGGCTTCTTTTTTAAATTTGTTTCAAGATATTTTTTGATTTCCCTTTTGATTTCTTTTGTGACCCATTCACATTCAGGAATGTGTCGCTTGCTGCTGCTGCTGCTCCTGCTAAGTCGCTTCAGTCGTGTCCGATTCTGTGCAACCCCATAGACGGCAGCCCACCAGGCTCCCGCGTCCCTGGGATTCTCCAGGCAAGAACACTGGAGTGGGTTGCCATTTCTTTCTCCAATGCATGAGAGAGAAAAGTGAAAGTGAAGTCGCTCAGTCGTGTCCGACTCCCAGCGACCCCATGGACTGCAGCCTACCAGGCTCCTCCGTCCACGGGATTTTCCAGGCACGAGTACTGGAGTGGGGTGCCATTGCCTTCTCCGAATGTGTTTCTTAGTTTCCACATATTTGTAGATTTTCTAACCTTCCTCTTCTTGTTGATTTCTAGTTTCATATATTGTGGTCTGAAAAGATATTTGATATGATTTCAATTTTCTTAAATTTGCTGACTTATTTTGTGCTGCATCATATGATATATCCTCAGGAATGCTCTGTGTGTACTTGAAAAGAATATGTATTCTGCTTCTGTTGAATGGAAAGACTGTTAGGTCCATTTGGTCTGCTCTACTTTTCAAGTCCATCATTTTCTTATTGATTTTCTCCCTAAATAATCTTTTCATTGTTGAAAGTTGGGTATTGAAGTCTTCTACTATTATTCTAGTATTCTCTATTTCTCCCTGCAGATCTCTTAGTATTTGCTTAATATGTTAGTTGTTCCAATGATGGGTGGATATATATTTATGATTATATCTCCTTGATAGGTTGATCTTTTATCACTATATAGTGACCTTCCTTATCTCATTACTGTTTTTGGCTTAAAGTCTATTCTCTCTGATATAAGTATAGCTACCATGTTTTCTTTTTGTTTTCACTTGTATGGAATATCTTTTTGCATCACTTTCCTTTGTCAAAGTCTGTTCTGAAATTGATATGGGTGTTTCATAGGCAGCATAGAGTGTTTTTTTCTATCAATTCTGCCATGTTGTGGCTTTTTCTTGGTGAATTCAATCCTTTTACACTTATTGTAATATTGGTATGAAACTGTATAGTAATGTCATCTTATTAAATTTTTTCTGGTTGTTTTGTTTCCTTCTCCCTTTGTCTCTGCCTGCTTTCATGAATTGGTTAATTTTTGTAGTAGTACACACTGTTTTGCCTTTCCTCTTTTATTTGTGGGTGTACTCTAGGGTTTTTTTCTGTGGTTACCTTGTGAATCATCCAAGACATGTAATAGATAAAACAGTCCTTTTTAGGCCTGTAGCAAGTCATCTTCAAATGCTTTAAAAAATCTCTGCCATTTTACTCCTTCTTTTAATATAATTGGTGCTATAATTTGTCTCTTTATGTGTTGTGTATTTGTTAACAACTAGTAGTAGCTACACTTATTTTTACTAGTCTTTACTTTTTATAATATAAATGGTAAACACATCAACTATTAATAATGTCTAGTTACTGCTTTCTAAATCAATTTTTCACCTTCACCAGTGTTTGTATACTTTTGTATGTTATTATGTCATTGATTAGTGTGCTTTCATTTCAGCTTGAAGAAATCCTTTCAGCATTTCTTGCGAGACAGGTCTAGTGAGGGTGAACTTTCTCATCTTTTGTTTACCTAGGAAACTCTTGTTTCTCATATCTGAAGGTTAACTTTAACAGATAAGGTATTCTTGGATGGCAATTTTTATTTTTCAACACTTTAAATGTGTCATGTCACTCTCTCCTGGCCTGCAGAGTTTTTTTTTCCTTGAGAAAACCACTCTTAGCCTAATGGGAGTTTGTGGGTCACTTTCTTTTCATCCCTGGCTGCTTTTATGATTCTTTCTTTGTTGATTTTGACATTTATTATAATGGTCATAGAGAAGGTCTTTTTGCACAGAGATAATCAGGTATCCTATCAGCTTAATGGGCTTGTATGTCTAAGTCTTTCCAAAGGTTTGAGAAGTTCTCAGCTATTACTTCTTTAAATAAACTCTCTGTCCACTTCTCCCTCTCTTCTCCTTCTGGACTTCTATTATTTAAATATTTGACTTTCTGATAAAATCAGATAGCTCTCATAGGCTTTCTTTACCCTTTTAAAATCTTAATTTCCTCTTCTCATCTAATTTCTAACTTATTTATCCATTCCTATCCTCCAAGTAATTTATTGGTACTTCCACCCGATCTTCATTACTACAGATGCTCTCTATTGCATTCATTTCATTCACTGAATCCTCTGCTCCAAAATTTCAATTCCTATATATATATATATTTTTTTTAGTCTCTGGTTAAGAAATCTCTCTGTTAATTACATTTATTCCTAATTTCATTGAATCCTATTTCAGAATTTTCTTATAGCTCACTGATTTTCTTTTCAACAGTTATTTTCAATTATTTATCAGTTAGATCACCATAGTCTATGATTTGGGGTTTAGTTTCTGGAAATTATATTAATAATTATCATCTTTTTTAAATAATTATCATCTTATGATGCCACATTTTCTCAATTTTTTCCCTATAGCTTCTAGTTATGCATTCTGCTTCTGCATTGGAGGTATCAGATACCTCTTTTGTTGTTGTTTGGTCACTAAGTCATGTCAGACTCTTTCCTACCCCATGGACTGCAACATGCCAGCCTTACCTGTCCTTCACTATCTTCCCAGAGTTTGCTCAAGCTTATGTCCATTGAGTCAGTGATGCCATCTGACTATCTCATCCTCTGTCATCCCCTTCCCCTCCTGCCCTCAATCTCTCCCAGCATCAAGGTCTTTTCCATGAGTTGTCTTTTCGCATCAGATGTCCAAAGTATTGGTGCTTTGGTTTCAGCATCAGTCCTTCCAATGAATACTCAGGGCTGATTTCCTTTAGGATTGACTAGTTTGATCTCTTTGCTGTCCAAGGTACTCTCAGAGTCTTCTCCAGAACCACAATTTGAAAGAATCAATTCTTGGGCACTCACCCTACTTTATGGTCCAACTCTCACATCCATACATGACTACTGGAAAAACCATAGTTTTGACTATAGGGACCTTTGTCGGCAAAGTGATTTCTCTTTGTCTAGGTTTGTTCATAGCTTTTATTCCATGAAGCAAGTGTCTTTTAATTTCGTGACTGCAGTCACCCTCTTCAGTGATTTTGGAGCCCAATAAACTAATATCTGTCAATATTTCCACTTTTTCCCCATCTATTTGCCATGAAGTGATGGGACTGGATGCCTTAATCTTAGTTTTTTTTTTTTTTTTTTTTTTTTTTTTTTAATGTTGAGTTATAAACCAGCTGTTTCAATATCCCTTTCCACCCTCATTAAGAGACTAACAGAGTTTTTTTCCAAGAGAACACACTGGTCATAGCAAACACCCTCTTCCAACAACACGAGAGATAAGCTTTTATGTCTTTGATTCTTAGGTTGACTATTAGAAACCTCTCTTTTGTTTTCCAGAAGATGGCACTATAGCTTAAGTTTATGATTTCTCCCGTCTTTACCATCTGTGCCCTGTTTTTGGCTATGCTCATTGTCTACCAGAGCTCTCAGGAGCTTACTCTTGCAGATGTACCTGAGAGCACACCCAAGAAGCAGCTAGCAGAATGGGAAGAGATATGAGTCTACCATTTAGTGTATTTGGCTATCGCAGACATGGTAAGAAATTCCACAGTGATGACACACCCAGAGACATATGAGTGGACTTTCTACTGAGCACAGTTCTTTCAAGGTCACTTGAAATTCTTATCTGTCTCTTCTTCATTATCCTCCCTCACTCCAGTCACGGTGCACCCACCTTAGTACTTTAGATGCTCGTGGAGAAAAATGTATTTCTCCAGCTGCATCCCATCCAGCTGAAATAGTCAGACCTTCTCTTATTGTCCCATTCTTTCACAGCAGGTTAGTCTCTACTAAATGAATCAGCTCCCATCAGGACCTTTTTAAGGGTGGGGAGGTGTAGAGAAATTTTGTTACCACTTCTTCTGGAATCAAACTTATCTTTGTTGTGACAAAATGTGTATTTTTCTTGTTTATTTTTTTCTCCAATGATGTGTTGGAGTCACCCTTCAGGAAGATTGTTGTTCTGCAAGTTATCTTTCATGGGTAAGTGCTCAACATTTACCCAATCCTTGCAAAACAGGACCAAGAGGAGTCCAGACAGTCCTGTTGGTCCTGTCGGTTCTGCATAATGTATGGAGGTTTGTCTGTCTCCTATCAGCTGCACTGATGGTTAAGATTCTTCTTGGTTTCTTTGGAGCTAAGTGCAAAGTCTGGAAATCCCCACAAAGTTGCCTTTGTTCACATATGGATGCCCAATTTATTGATTAAAAAGTAGTTCATAAAGGAGGAATGTCTTATGCCAAATTACTGACATCACTTTTAATCCATATTGAGTTTATTTTGTTTACAGTTTAGGATAGGAGCCTTGTTTTAGTCTTATTCCTGTGACTATATAGCTTTCCCACCAACATTTATTGAAGACACTGACCTTTACCCATTATACAGTCTTGGCACCTTTGCAGTAAATTAATTGACCATATATGCTATGCATGGGCTTATTTTTAGGCTTTCCATTCTATTCCATTGTTCTATGTATCTGTTTTTATGCCAATACCATATCCTTTTTGATTTACAATATTGCATTAGGTTCAGGTGTACAGTAAAGTGATTATGCATATATTTTTTCAGATTATTTGCTATTGTATGTTATTACAAGATATTGAATATTTTACCCTGAATTATATGGTAAATCCTTGTTGCTTATGTATTTCATATATAATAATGTGTATCTGTTAATCCCATACTCTTAATTTATCCCCTCACTTTCCCCTTTGGTAGCCATAAGTTTGTTCCCTATGTCTATGGGTCTGTTTCTGTTTTTAAATAGGTTCTTTTCTGTTTTTTTTTAGATTCCACATGTAAGTGATGTCATATAATATTTTCTTTGACTTACTTCATTGGTATGATATTCTCTAGGTCACCCATGTTGCCACAAATGGCAACATTTCATCCCTTCTTATGGATGAGTAATATTCTCTCATATATATATGTGCCACATCTGCTTTATCCACTCATCTTTCCATGGGCATTTAGGTTGCTCCCATGTGTTTGCTATTGTATATAGTGCTTCTATGAACATTGGATTGCATATCTTTTAAAATTAGAGTTTTCATTTTTTTTTCAGATATATGTTCAGGAATAAAATTTCTGGATGTCATACAACCCTGTTTTGATTACTATGAAAGAATCTGAAAGCATGAGTCACTCTGTTGTGTCCTACTCTTTGCGACCCTATGGACTGTAGCCCGCCAAGCCCCTCTATCCATGGGATTCTCCCGGCAAGAACACTGGAGTGGATAGACATTCCCTCCCTTCTCCAGGGGATCTTCTCAGCCCAGGAATTGAACCCAAGTCTCTTGCATTACAGGCAGATTCTTTACCATCTGAGCTACCAGGGAAGCCATTTTGATAGCTTTGTAATATGGCTTTAAATCAGAAAATATGATGCCTCCAACCTGATAAAAGTTTTTAAAGACTGTTTTGGCTATCCACTATTTTTTTTCTTATTAAAGTATAATCAATTTACAATGTTGTATTAGTTTTTGGTGTACAGTAAGGTGATTTAAAGCCAATGGGTATATTTCAGTCCTCATATTATCTTATCTTTCTGCAGCATTTATATAATTGAATTTTCCTTTCTCAACATATTCAGTCTCTGGATTTCTTGACATTGTCCTACTTCCCAGATTATTTATTCATCTCCTATATGTATGATCATTTAACTTCAGTCTTGTCTGTGGACTCTTCACCTTTCCCATACCTTTAAGTTTTAAAATTTCTTAGAGCCCAAACCTTGGCTCTCTCTTTCATATTCTTTCCTTAAGTAAACTCACCCAGACCCATGAATTCGATTGACTTTCTAAAATAATTTACTAAAACATACTCTAATATTATTTGATCAAAGTTATTAATTCTGAGTATTTCATTTTGAAAACCTTCAACTCTTGGTATAGGTGAATTTTTCTAGATAATAAAGTCACCTAAGAAAGGAAATGCTGATTGTTCCTGCTCTTTGAGGTATATTTAAAACTATAAATTATATATCTTTACTGAATACATTCATGTGATTGAGGAACGTAGGAAAATAATTACTTGAAGTAGAATATATATCCTTGGATAAGTGTGGAATTTTAATATTAGTCTTCAAACATATTTCTAAAAAACTAACGTAAGGACTGTGTGCATGTGTGTTTAGTAGTGCAGTCATATCCAAATCTTTGCAACCCTTTTGACATCAGGATCCTGTATCTATGGGTTTTTCCAGGTAAAAATACTGGAGTGGGTTGCCATGCCCTCCTTCAGGAGATCTTCCTGACCTGGGAATCAAACTCTCATCTCCTGTGTCTCCTGCATCACAGGTGATTCTTTACCTGTTGAGCCATCAAGGAAGGCCCAACATATAGACTATCTATGTTTAATAATCAGTAGTTTTAGTTTACTTGAGCAAATTAAGAAAACTGTAAAATATTTATGTTGGAGTATATGCTGACAGTTTTCTTGGAAAAAATAGGAACACTGTTGAATTCTAAAAAGTAAAACATTAGATATGACTTAAACAGAATAGGCCAATAGACATTTATTTTTTACTTTAGTTGCATTTATTTTTTACTCTTCCTCCGTCCAATCAGTCTCACTGTCTGATATACCAGAACTATATCCCATAGCTTTATGATGGATCAGGATGTGACTTGCTTCATTTTTAGGAATCTCCATTTTGACTTTGGGTACACATTGATCTTTAGTTTTGCAAAGCAGAGCACCATTTTTTATTGCTTCTATCAAGGCCATCCTTGCTTTATTGATCATTGATAGAGTTGATGGAGATTGCTTAAAGCCAGGACAAACTGGAGTTGATGAAGATTGAGACACTGATTGAGCCCAAGGGCTTGATATGGAAGATGGTGACTGTACAAAGGAAAAGAGTGATTGTAGAGTGGACAATTTTGTTGACTTCAAACTTGATGATCTTGGGTGTGGTATAGTCAAATGTCCTGTTGGTTGTGCAACTGAAGATCTTGATGACTGTGTATCTGAACATCCTGATGGTTGGGCAACTGAATGTCTTGGCAACTGGGCAACTGAAGGTTTTGATGATGGAATCAAAGATACTGATGTTTGTGGATATGAAGATGCTGATGATAGTGGAAGTGAACTTTGTAGTGTTTGTGGAGTTGAAGATCTTGGTAATGGTGCAATTGAAGAACTTGATGTTGGTGGAACCACATATCTTGGTGGTGGTGGAAGTGAAGATATTAGTCTTGATGGAACTGAATAACTTGGTGATTGCACATCTGATGCAGTCATTTAGATCTGTAACTGCAGCCCTTGATTGAATTCTAGTTGAAGTTACTGGAAGAGATAAAGGTGAAGGCATTTCCTGATTTTCACTTTGTGGGACTAAGTCATCTGGTATCAGTTCATAATATTGGAAAGGTTCAGGTGTTGGAGGAGAGAAATATGTTTCAGGTGGTGTAATTAGAAGAGCTGTATCAAGAGCGGTCTGCAGGCAATTAGGAGGTGGTGATGCTGCTGGATCACTGAAAACAGTTGGTGTAAGTTGAGTCAGGGAATGCGTTACTGAGGAAATACTTGTCCTCTTTGAAGCTCTTAATACAGCTAACTAATCAGGTGGTAGTGGAGGTGGTGAATTGGGTGCTGTGGGACTCACAAAAACCTCTGTTTTAAGATGAGTTCAAGGTTAGGGTTGCAAGTCTTCTCCCATTCCAGTTCCATAATTGACATAGGTATGTGAATTTTTCACATTGCCAGCTCCATACATTGGCTGTTGTAGAGGGCTGGATAACACTTTTCCTACAGGTCTTGTTAGAAGTTTACTGATTTCACTAAATGGGAAAGTGCAAAATGAATTTTCAGCTGATTGATCTACATATGAATGATAGGTCTCACCAGAGGCATCTGTGATATGGTCCACTGTAATATTATCTTCTATCAGTTGACCTTGAGGCACACATTTTGGCTCATATGGATAATCTAGGTGCTTCTTCTTTTGCTTGACCTTCCCTCCCTTTTGTTCTTCACCCTCAGAATATGAAGCAGGACAAATCTTTAAGCTTTTTCTACCATCTTGGCAGTAATGAGCAGGCATAGTAAGAGATGATGTCTGTACACAGTAATCATGTTTTCTACACCTTTTAACAGATTTGGAAGAGTATACTTGCTGTGACTGAAAAGCTGTACTTTGAATCATCCTCTTTGATTTTCTAACTTGCAAGGCCATGGCTTCATTTGGATCATCTTGGGTAATGCCATCAGTTAACTGGATTACACTCTGTTGTACAGTCTTAAGTTTGAAATAGAGCCTATCGACCTCTTTGGTTAGTTCCCCAAATATGTATTCAGTATATTTATTTAGATCATGTACTTGTCTAGCTATATGGTTTAAACACATCAGGGTTACATAAACTAACTCCTCTCAAATTTTTCTGGCCCCTGCTGATTGATTTGAGGGCCCTTCATCTTTTTCTTCATTTAACGACATTTCAGAATCACGTTAGTTTACTAGGAAAAGTTGCGAGAGCTCACCTGTCTCACCTCTTGAGCATCCACAACTCTTCAGACTCACTCCAAGTTTTACAAGGTTTTAAATTCTGCTGGCAACATCTGGCAATTGGCAGATGCTGCTTATATGCGAGAATAAAAGCTCATGCCTCCAGTTTTTGAGCAGTAGTAACCTGGCAACCAGGGTCTTCCCTGATGGCTCAGAGATTAAAGTGTCTGCCTGCAATGCAGGAGACCCGGGTTCAATCCCTAGGTCGGGAAGATCCCTTAGAGAAGGAAATGGCAACCCACTCCAGTACACTTGCTTGGAGAGTCCCATGGACGGAGGAGCCTTGTATGCTACAGTCCATGGGGTCACAAAGAGTCTGACATGACTGAGTGACTTCACTTCATTTCACTTCAACCTGGCAACCAAGTCCTGTCAGAATCTTAATATTGCACAAGCAGTGAGAGAATAATGCCTTCAAATCATTGCCACGCCCCTCTGGCCCACCCTCTCTGGAACTAGTTTCACAAAGATAGAGACCAGCTGGAGAGGAACAAACAGGGTTATCACCTAACCTCTCATTTAATGTTTCTCAAAATATGGCCCTAGATATGAGACCATACTATCCCATGTGACCACCAACTTACTTCACTGACTTTAAATAGCATTAGTCTCTCATCCGATTCCAAAAATTATCTTACACTTGAAATGTTTGTTCTGAGCTCCACTTGGATATCAATTTGTAGTTGTTCTCCTATTCTACCCACACCTACCTCTCCTCCCTGCATCTCTTATTTCTGAATACCACAAGTCCATCAATCCAGTTACTCATGTCCAAAACTTGGTGATTCACTTTATTCTTGACACTTCTCTTTTTTCCATATCCAGTCTACAATATGTTTAGTTCTATCTCAAATTATATTCCCCAATGTATCCACTTCTCTCCACCTACCTTACCACTAGTGAATTTCTCACCATCTTTGATCAGAATGATCAGAGCAGCCTTCTAAATACTGTTCCTGTTCTTCTCTTTTCCTATTCCAATCTATTCTCCTTCCTCCTTCATCCATATGTCTGTGCATCCTTCCATTCATCATCTATCAAAGTAAGCCTTTAAAATATTCAATTTATAAAGACCTCTAGGTAAGACAGTAGGGTATAGGTAAATGACCAAAAAAAAAAAAAAAAAAGACCTCATCCTCAAAAAATAAATTATATGAACTAAAATGAATTTTAAAATGAAAAAGTAAATACTTCAGCACCATAAAAAAATAATAATAAGGGGCATAATCCCCTACCATGCACTAGGGAAATTTGTGTCCAAAGACATGGAGACCAGGGACTTTAGGAACTCATACACAACTTCTATTCACATTGCTTAAGGAGTGTCTTGATGATGGGGTTGAGGCTGGTATTGACTGGAAGAAGTTGGTAAACATTTGAAAAAGTGTCACTTATGACTCCAATCTGTAGGGAAAGGGTCGAAAAAAGCAAACGAGTTTCCTGGGTGAAAGGTACAAGGTATCTCTCTCTTCTCCATACTTCCACACTGACACAAGAGTTTTTTTAAAAAAACCTTCTCAGACTCTCTAGCTGGGAGAAATATGGGAAAGAGAAAACAGAATGTCTTAAATAATCAGAGCTAATTGTTTGTAACAATAAAAGAATTAATATGAACATATACTACAGATAACTGCAAAAAAAGTGGGTAGCCATTTGGGAAAAGGCACAAAGAAAGTATCAGTATAAGTCTGTCTCCACAGCTGTGGGCTAATAGAGCCTTGGCTAACTACCCCAAACTGAAAAACTGTAACATCGTGGCTCCAGAACAACATATTAGTATTATAAACTTGAAAATATACATTCAGTACTGTAACGAAACAAAAATTGGGAGATAAATTACAAAAGTTTAAGAGCTGTGATTATGTTATTGTTTTCATTTTTTATAGCAAAAATCCAATAGATACCTAAATCTAGATATAGAAGTTCAAAAATAAAATATAAAATTATAACTATAATAATTCATTTATTCTTCAATGTTTTTAAAGTGCTACCATATGATAGTCACAGATTTTCATACAGACATAAAAGCACATGCAAATACTCTGAGGCATGAACTAAAATGTCCTGAATGAGACCCTGCAAGAGGCCCTGTGGCTAGGAAATGTTATGAGGTGAGATTTGAAGGATTTATAAATGTATCCATGCAAAAGATGTATCAGAACTGTATTAGTGGTAGAGATAGTTAGAAGCGATTTCATTCAAGGTGTATTTTGGAAAGGAAGAACAAGTTTGTGACAGAGGATATGGAAATACAGGGTAAGCAATAAGCAGTCAGGTGTTCAGAGGTAAGTTTGGGTCTGCAGATGAGCATTTGTAGTTGTTAGTGTGTAAATGGTGTTTATAGATATGGAATTGGATGAAAAATTCTAGGAGGAAAATACAGGTACAAAGAATTACATCCTTCATTATCATAAGGAATATAAACAGATATTTAAAACAGATCATAAATGATGTATCAAAAGCTAAAAAGCTAAAGTATGAAGAAAAATAATAACAAAGACTTAGAATTAAGAAAATATAATTTCATATCAGCAAATTTTAATGGTATAAATTCATTTATTAAAATCAACAGAAGAGTGTTTGAAGCATCAGGGATATAGTAGTGAATAGTACAGATAAAGTCTCTGTCCCCCTATGGTTCATATTCTACTGAATGAGATTAAAATAATCAAGGAAATAAATCAATATATAATATAACTTCAGATGGTGATATGTGCTGTCAAAGAATATAGAGCCAGTTGAGAAGATAAATAACTGTTAATTAAGGCCCTTCTGAGGTGATAATATATGAAAAGAATCCTAAATCCAAGTAACAAAAGGGAACTAAAACATTGACTTAAAAAGATGAAAGTAAAAGGATAGGATTCAACATGAACAAAGTTGTAGTTATAATATTGATGTCAACCAGAACTGAATCTACATACACATGTTAAACAACACTGGAGAAATATATCATTAAAAGTATAATTCAAAATGAATCTCTAATGGTTATGATATTGTATATAAAATAACAGCATTAAAATATATAAACAAAAATTGAATAAGCAAAAAACTAAAAATTTAGAAACAAAATTGGCAAAATTTAGCAAGGATGTAGAGAATCCAAATAAAATGAATAAAGTTGATCTGATCTAATAGATCTATATGAAACCCTGCTGCATGACACAAGAAAATACATCTTTTTTACTTACCATTAGAATATTTATATATTTGGCTGTGTATTAGGTCACTACAAATCTAAATAATTAAAAGTATATAAAAACAATAAAGATCACATTATTTTTAAATAATTCTTCTTATATAATCACTTGTATTTATTTTGTATATTTTAATTCCATTATTTTCTCAATATGTTTATTATAGTTGCAACTTCATTGTTATGGATTTACCTGTAGACCCATGTAGTGCTTTATCCTTCAAAATCAGTTTTCCAAAGTTAATATGATTATTTCTGGGTTTTTTGTATCATATAATTTTAATATTTTTACTTTGAGAAGCTATAGAACACAGTGATTAAGAGCATGTTTTGCAATCAGTCAAACTGGATTAAAATTTTGATAGTCTCAAGGACTAAGAAAATTTTCTCATCTTTTCATTCCCTCAGTTCTGATTTGTTACATGGTGTAATACTTGCACCAATCTCATAGAGATGCTGTGAGATTTAAAGTAATTCATTCATATAGCATTTATGAAGAGCATCTGCCACACAATGTGTGCTGTGGTTAGTCACTCAGTCGTGTTTGACTCCTTGCAACCTCATGGACTGTAGCCCACCAGACTACTCTGTTCATGGAATTCTCCAGGCAAGAATACTGGGGTAGGTAGCCATTCCATTCTCTAGGGGATCTTCTCTATCTAAGGATCAAACCTGAGACTCCTGCACTGCAGGTAGATTCTTTACCATCCTTCAACACAATAAGCCCATACTAAGTGTCAGCTATTATTATTACTTTCATTCTTTTTGAGTCATGGTGTTTTTCTCTTGATATAAAGAAGTATTTTTTTTTTTTTTACAATGTAGGATAATTTTTTCTTAAAAATTGATGTTTCTAAGATTGTATTTATTTTTGTAATACTTGCATGGCTAGTGTCAGCTTTTTCAATATTTTATTTTTAAGAATCCTTTGATTTATTGGTTAGTGTCTTTTGATTTCAACTTTGAAGACTCTCCTTAGTATTTCTTACATGGCATATTTGCTAACAACGAATTCTCCCAGATTTTTTTTTTTTTTTCATCTGAGAATTCTTATTTTTTCCTTCAGAAGGATTTTACTAAGGACTTATTTATTGACACTTTTTTTTTCCTGTCAGTACTTTGAATGATATCTGGCCTCCATTATTTCTAATTAGAAATCAACTGTTAATATTATTTTTTTTTGGCTTTTAATCTATTTATTGATACAGTGAATCATATTAAGAACAATTTTGTCTTGGTAATTTAAAAGGTTGGACTTGCATCTCCTCAGGTTGGCTGGCCACACACACTCAGGAGTTGTGTGGTTGTGTGCAGTTGTTGTGCAGATTGTGGTCTGCATCATGGAAGACCTCAAGCTCCTATCTCTGTAGCCCAAACCATTGGTCTTTGCCATGTAATTTTTCCCAGCAGAGAAACCTGACCACAGAACAGAGTGTTATTTGAGCCAAGAGCTGTTGAAACAGTAAGTTAGTATTCTTCGTAAAAATCAGTAGACTAAGACTGTGTTAGCTCATGTTTCATATTACACAAGAGAAAATAAACTGAAAGGTCAGTTGAACAGTTACAGCATTGCCCTTTTCCAAGGTAATCAGCAGAGCATGTAGCAAAGATGTGAACAGAAGTGTGACTGGAAAGAGGGTGGCTGATAAAGAGGCTGGCTGCTTAAAGTGTTTGGGACAATGCTTGACACTTCCAGGCCTGACCAGATGGCCATCTCACAGGGCTTACGTTCAGTAATTCTGATTTATTACATTCAGAGGACTTTTTCTTTTCTAGTTTGGCAGTCAGGTTTTCACATTGCCAGAAGACCCCAGAAATTTTAATACTGACCATTAATCATACCTTGGTACTCTGCAAGGGCAATATATTATTAATTTGTTTGCAGCCAAGAGACAAGACATGGTGATTAAAATTAATTTCTAGCTACATTTTGTTAATTTATTCTAATTAATTAATCTGTTAAGTCAAAATATGTTTATATTAATGGCTATATAGTAGGTTCTTTTTTTAATTTTATTTTATTTTTAAACTTTACATAACTGTATTAGTTTTGCCAAATATCAAACTGTTAATATTATTGAAGGTCCCTTGTACGTGATGAATCATTTATCTCTTTATGCTCTCAAGATTCTCTGTTTTTTACTTTCAATAGTGATTTTGAAAGTAATCATTTTCAAATCACTTTCATTTTGATTTTGATGTGTCTACCTAAGCTTGCATTACTTGAGTTACTATTTGTACTACATTGAGTTTCTTGTATGTGTAGATTAATGTTTATCATCAAATTTTGAAAGTTTTCAATTATTATTTATGCAAGTATTCTTTCTGATTCCTTTGTTGTCTTCTCTGGCACTTCCTTTATGCATATTTATTACACTTAATGGTGTCTTACAGGTCTTTGAAGCTCTGTTAATTTTCTTCCTTCTTTTTTATTTGTATTCTTCAAATAGAAATTTTTATTTATTTTGAATTTTTTACTATATTTAATTTTTTAAAACTTTTTATTTTGCATTGGGGTATAGCTGATTACCAGTGTCATGATAATTTCAATGCACAACAAAGACTCAGCCATGCATATACATGTATCCATTCTCCTCACATTCCCTTCCCATTTTAGGTTGTCACATAAAATTGAGCAGAGTTCAGTGTGCTGTACAGTAGGTCATTATTGCTTATCCATTTTAAATATAACAGTGTATACATGTCCATCCCAAACTGTCTACAATTCCTTCCCCGCATTCTTCCTGCTGGCAACCATAAATTTGTTTTCTTAGTCTTTGTGTATATTTTGGTTTGCAAATAACTTCATCTGTATCATATCTTTTAGATTCTGCATATAAAGAGTATCATATGATGTTTCTGCTTCTCTATCTGACTTAATTCACTCAGTAATTAATTAATCACTAGATCCATCCATGTTGCAGCAAATGTCATCATTTCATTCTTTTTGACAGCTAAGTAATATTCCATTGTATGTATGTATGTGCATATGTATATTTGTGTGTGTGTGTGTGTATGTATATATATATATATATGCTGCATCTTCTTTATCCATTCCTATGTCAGTGGACATTTAGGTTGCTTCCATGCTTTGGCTATTGTAAACAGTGCAGCAATGAACATTGGGGTACATGTATACTTATGAACCATGTTTTTATCCAGATATATGCCCAGAAGTGGGACTGCAGGGTCATATGATAGCTCTATTTTTAAGTTTTATAAGAAACCTTCATACTGTTCTCCATAGTGGCTGTACAAATTTGCTCAGCAACAGTATAGGAGGGTTCATTTTCTCCATACCCTCTTCAGCTTTTATTGTTTGTAGATTTTTTTATTATATCCATTCAGGCTGGTATAAGTTGATAGCTCATTGTAGTCTAGAATTGCATTTCTCTAATATTTAGCAATGTCGAACATCTTTTCATGTGCATCTGTTTGGCCATCTATTTATCTTTTTTTGGGAAATATCTATTTACTACTTTTCCTAGTATTTATTCGGTTGTTTGTTTTGATGCTGTTAAGCATCATGAGCTGTTTCTAAATTTTGGAGACTAATTCCTTATTGATAACATAATTTCCAGATATTTTCTCCCAATCTGTGGGTAGTCATTTCATTTTGTTGTTTCCTTTGCTGTGAAAAAACTTTTGAGTTTAAGTAGGTCCCATTTGTTCACTTTTGCTTTTATTTCCGTTACTCTGGGAGATAGACTGAAAAAGATATTGATATGATCTATGCCAGAGAGTGTTTTGCAAATGTTTCCCTCTTTGAGTTTTATAGTGTCTGGTCTCACATTTAGGCCTTTAATCCATTTTGTCCTTTTTGTTAGTGTATGGGGTTAAAGAATAGTCTAATTTCATTTTTTTACATGTAGCTGTCCAATTTTCCCAGCACTATTTGTTGAAAATACTGTCTTTCCAACACTGTGCAGTTTTAAGTCCTTTGTCATAGATTAATTGGCCATAGGCGCATGAGTTTATTCTGGGTTTTCTATCATGTTCCATTGACCCATATTTCTGTTCTTGTGCCAGTATCATATGGTTTTGATGACTGTAGCTTTGTAATATAGTCTGAAATCAGGGAGACTGACTCTTCCAACTCCATTTTTCTTTAACAATATTGTTTTGACTATTTGGGGTCTTCTGTGTCTCCATATAAGTTTTAAGATATTTTTGTTCTAGTTCTGTGAAAAATGTGATTGGTAATTTGATAGGGGCTGCATTGAATCAATCTGTAAATTGCCTTGGGTAGTATAATAATTTTGATAACATTGATTCTTTCAATCCACCAACATGATATATCTTTCCTTCAGTTTGTGTTTTCTTCACTTTCTTTCATTAGCATTTTATATTTCAGAGTATAGGTCTTTTATCTCCCTATGTATTTTTATTCCTGGATATTTTATTCTTTTTAATGTGATGGTTGGTCTTCCCTTGTAGCTCAGTTGGTAAAGAATCTGCCAGCAATTCAGGAGACCTGGGTTCGATCCCTGGGTTGGGAAGATCCCCTGGAGAAGGAAATGGCAATCCACTCCAGTACTCTTGCCTGGAAAATCCCATGGACAGAGGAACCTCGTAGGCTACAGTCCATGGGGTCGCAAAGACTCTGACATGACTGAGCAACTTCACTTCACTTCACATCATGATCCTTCAACCCTATTCTTGGACATATATATGGAGAAAAACATAACTTGAAAAGATATATCTATCCCAGTGTTCACTGCAGCAGTATATATATATAGAATGCTGCAACTGATTTTTTTTTCTTTTTTAAATTTATTTATTTTAATTGGAGGCTAATGACTTTACAATATTGTAGCGTTTTTTGCCATACATTGACATGAATCAGCCCATAGGTGTACATGAGTTTCCCATTCTGTGCCCTCCTCCCAAATCCCTCCACATCTCATAACCAAGATGTGGAAGCAACCTAAATGCCCATCTACAGATTAATGGTTAAACATGTTACACACACACACACACATATATATGCATGTATAAAAATATAAATGCAATGAAGTATTACTCAGCCATAAGGTAGAATGAGAATGAAATAATATCATTTGCCTTAACATGGATGAACCTAGAAATTTTCATATTAAATGAAGTAAACCAGACAAAGACAAATATCATATGATATCACTTTTATGTGGAATTAAAAAAAAAATTCCAAAACCAAAATAGTTTTACAAATACAGAAAAAGTTTACAGTTACCAAATCGAAAGGAGGGGAGGGGGTTGTGGGGAGGTGTGAATTAAGAGACTAGGAATAACCTATTAACATATATACACTGCTAAGTCACTTCGGTCGTGTCCGACTCTGTGCGACCCCATAGACGGCAGCCCACCAGGTTCCCCCATCCCTGGGATTCTCCAGGCAAGAACACTGGAGTGGGTTGCCATTTCCTTCTCCAATACATGAAAGTGAAAAGTGAAAGTGAAGTGGCTCATTCGTGTCCGACTTTGAGGACCCCATGGACTGCAGCCTACCAGGCTCCTCCGTCCATGGGATTTTCCAGGCAAGAGTGCTGGAGTGGGTTGCCATTGCCTACTCCCGATGCATACACTATAGTATCTCTATTTTTTTAGTTTTTAAAGGAACCTCCATAATGTTCTCCATAGTGGCTGTACCAATTTACACTCCTACCAACATTATAGTAGGGTTCCTTTTACTCCACATCCCCTTCAGCAATTATTATTTGTAGATTTTTTGATGTAAAGAAGTAAAACTACCACTGTTTGCAGATGGTATGGGATTATACATAGCAAATCCTAAAGATGCTACCAGAAACTTGTTATAGCTTATCAACAAATTTGGTAAAGTTTCAGGATGCAAAATTAATACACAGAAATGTTTTCTGTTTCTATACACTATCAATGAGAGATCAGAAAGAGAAATTAAGGACACAATCTCATTAACATCACCTCAAAAAGAATAAAGTATCTACCAATAAACCTACCTAAGGAGGCAAAAAGCCTGTACTCTGAAAATTATAATATGCTGATGATAGAAATCAAAGAAGACACAAACAGATGGAAACATAAAAAAAATGTTCTTGGATTGGGCAACTCAATGGTATCAAAATGACACTACTACACAAAGCAATCTATAGATTTAATGCAATCCCTGTCAAATTACTAATGGCATTATTCACAAAACTAGAGCAATAATACTAATAATAAAATTTGTATGGGAACACAAAAGACCCTGAATACCCAAAGCAATTATGAAACAGAAAAGTGGAGCTGGAGGAATCAGGCTCCTTACATTCAGACTACACTAAAAAGCTATAGAACTCACCAGAGTATGGTGCTGCCCTAAAAACAGAAATATAGATCAATGGAACCAAGGTAGAAGTTCAGAAATAAACCCACCAATCTATGGTAAAATATTATTGTTCAGTCATTCAGTCATATAGGACTCTTTGCAACCCCATGGACTGAAGCATGCCAGACTTCCCTATCCTTCACTATCTCCTGGAGTTTGCTCAAAATGTCCATTGCATCTATGATGTCATCCAACCATCTCATCCTTTGTCATCCCCTTCTACCATCTTTAATCTTTCCCAGCATAAGGGTCTTTTCCAATGAGTCAGCTCTCACATCAGGTGGCCAAAGTATTGGACCCTCAGCTTCAGCCTCAATCCTTCCTGTGAATATTCAGGTTTGGTTTCCTTTAGAATTGACTAGTTTGATCTCCTTGCTGTCCAAGCGACTCTTAAGAGTCTTCTCCAGAGGCAGAAAAAGATAGTGGAGGAGTAAAATGGGGAGATAACCAGCCTCCCCACAAATACATCAAAAACTCATCAAGATACAGAACAACCCCTACAAAGCAATCTCTAGGACACAGCGGATGGAGACATAAAAAGGGAAAAGAGGGAAAACTTCTGCAAGACAGCTTGTGCCCTGAGAGAGGGAGAGAGTTGTGAGCCAGGAAGAGTTCCCATGCACTGGGAAGCTCCCTCACAGGGGGGCCCGATGGGGAGCTGTGGAATCTCAGAAATCCAGGTAAAGCTGGGACTTAGAAAACAGAGAAAGCTGCACTTTTCAGCCCATAATCAGCTCAGGGGCTGTAGCTCTGACCAGATGGCAGGCTCACGGAACTGACAGAAGCACACAAAAGCCATGCAGTACAGAGTGCAGGCCCAGTGTGCTGAGAGAGAGGAAGCATACACACCTCAGCAGCAAACACAACCTTTGCTATTCAGAGGTTGGGCCTGGGGAGCCAAAAGAAGAACACACAAGCCCTGTGACATAGAGGAATGGCTGAAGGAAGCCCACATAAGTCTCCACAATGCAGAGTGCAGGGCCAGGGAGCCGAGAAAAGATTCACATAAGCCCCTACCTAGCACGCTTTGGCCTGCATTGCAGGGTAGTACAGGGGAACAGAAGCATGGCAAAGATTCGAGGGACAAGTAGGGGACTGGAGGCAGTGAAGATATGCTGAGAGGGCCACTTCAAACCAGCTCCAGAAATAAACATGTTGAACACTGCCAAGAAGAAAAAGTTAGAACCGGACATGGAACAACAGACTGGTTCCAAATTGTAAAGGAGTTTGTCAAGGTCGTGTATTGTCATCCTGCTCATTTAACTTACACGTGGAGTACATCATGTGAAATGCTGGGCTGGATGAAGCACAAGCTGGAATCAAGATTACCAGAAGAAATATCAATAACCTCAGATATGCAGATGACATCACCCTTATGGCAGAAAGCAGAGAGGAACTAAAGAGCCTCTTGATGAAAGTGAAAGAGGAAAGTGAAAAAGCTGACTTAAAAAGCTGGCATTCAAAAAACTTTGATCATGGCATCGGGTTCCATCACCTCATGGTAATAGATGGGGAAATAATGGAAACAGTGACAGGCTTCTAAAATCACTGCATATGGTGACTGCAGCCATGAAATTAAAAGATACTTGCTCCTTTAATGAAAAGCTATAAAAAACCTAGCCTGCATATTAAAAAGTAGATACATTATTTGCCAACAAAGGTCCAAATAGTTAAAACTATGTTTTTTTCCAGTAGTCATGTATGGATGTGAGAGGTGAACTATAAAGAAAGCTGAGCACTGAAGAATTGATGCTTTTGAACTGTGATGTTGGAGAAGACTCGTAACTCACTTAGATTGCAAGGAGATCAAACCAGTCAATCCTAAAGAAAATCAACCTTGAATATTCATTGGAAGGACTAATGCTGAAGCTGAAACTCCAATACTTTGGTCACCTGATGTGAAGAACTGATTCACTTGAAAAGGCCCTGATGCTGGGAAAGACTGAAGGCAGGAGGAGAGGGGACAACAGATGATGAAATGGATGGATGGCATCACCAACTCTATGGACATGAGTTTCAGCAGGCTCCAGGAGTTGGTGTGGTGCAGTCCATGTGTCTCAAGTAATTGGACACAACTGAGTGACTGAACTGAACTAAACAGTGCCAAAGACAGAAGGACTGTTCAAAGACATACTGAACCCATAAACATCCCAAAATCTACTACTTGGCACTGCACTGCCATTCAGAGGGATGAAATTCAGCTCCATCAAGCAGAACTCAGGTACAAGCTCCCCCAGCCAGGTAAACTTTGTAGAACACTAATCCAGCCCCATCCATGAGGGCAGACTCCACAACCAAGAAGAGCTACGACCTTGAGAACTTTTTTTTTTCCCTTAGAAATCACACTCTTTATTTCCCCTGCATATTTCTACCTTCACATTAGCCTTTTGCAGTGCTATGGAGTTTTCATCTTTATTTTTCATGTTAAAAATTACTTTTTAAGATTTTTTCTTTTTTTTTTTTTTTGGTGATTTTTCTTGTTTTGTTCTTGACATATTAGATTGCCTTTCTTATAGTTCTTTACCAGCTATAGTTATTCCTGAATATATATAAATCTTTTTCATATATGTCTGTTTATCTTTGCTTTTCTATTTTTCTTTTATCTCTTTTTTTTTTTTACCCTCTCTTCCACCCTTTCCTTTTGTCTTTTCTCTCCCTTCTCTTATTTTACTTTTTCTTTCTCTTTCCTTTTTTTTTTTTTCACTCTTTCTTTTTCCACCACATAAGTTAAATTGTTATGCTCTCTTTGCTATATTCCCCAGTTGGCAATCTGCTCAGGCTCAGTTTTACAGACTGAGCATTAGCTAGCCCTGTTTTAATTGGTATATAACACTTTTGGTTTCCCTTGTGCACCAAGTCAATCTCCTGTACTCATTTCTTTAGAATACTTTGGTTATAACTGCATGTGTTTTCGAAAGTATGTGTATATGTCCCATTATTTCTGTAATTACCCACTTGATCTGCTTGATCTCCTCCCACTAGAACATAGACACAAGTAACGCCTAACAAGAAGTCAACAAAAACCACTTAACCAGTCTTTCCCTCCAAAGGCAAAAACCAAAAGGAAGAAGGAATAAATGCCTAACTCCTGGGGAAAAGAGATCTCAAGCAGAGCAAGTTAAAAAAATAAATAAATAAATAAATAAATACAAGAAATACCACACAAATGAAAGAACAAGATAGAAGCTCACAAGACTAAATAAACAAAGAGGAAATAAGCAATTGACCTGAAAGAGAAGTCAAAATAATGATAACAAAGATGCTCTGAAGATTTGAAAATAGAATGCAAAAGGTGCAAGAAACAATTAAGACCGTTAATACAATCACCAAGGACATAGAAGAAATAAAAAAATAAGGAAACAGATATTAATAACACAATTACTGAAATTAAAAATATTCTAGAAGGAACCAATAGAAGAATAACTAGGGCAGAAGAACAGATATGTGAGCTGAAAGATGAGTGGTGAAAATAACTGCTCAAGAGCAGAATAAAGGAAAAAAGAATGTAAAGAATTGAGGATAGCCTCAGAGACCTTTGGGACAATATTAAATACATCAACATTTGAGTTACAGGAATCCCAGAGGAAGAAGAAAAAAAGAAAGGCACTGAGAAAATCTTTGAAGAAATTATAGTTGAAAATGTCCCCAAAATGGGAAAGGAAATAGTCAATCAAGTCCAAGAAGTGCAGAGAGTCCCTTAAAGGATAAACCCAAGGAGAAACATGTTCAGACATACAAGCTAATAGTCTAAACACAAGGAAATAATGTTAAAAGCAGCAAGCAAAAAGCAAGAAGTAACATACAAAGGAAAACCCATATGGTTAACAGTGTATCTTTCAGCAGAAATTCTGCAGACCAGAAGCGAATGATAGGATATATTTAAAGTACTGAAAGAGAAAATCTACAACCAATATCACTTTGCCCAACAAAGATCTCATTCAACAGTGATGGAGAAATCAAAAGTTTCACAGAGAAGCAAAAGTTAAGAGAATTTAGCACCACCAAACCAGCCTTACAACAATACTAAAGGGACTTACATAGCCAGTAAACACAAGAGAAATGAAAAACCTACAAAAATAAACCATGCAAAATTATTAAAATGCCAAAAGGAGCATATATATCAGTAATTACTTTAGATATAAATGGATTAAATACACCAACCAAAAAATACAGACTGACTGAATGGATGCAAGATGAAGACCCGTATATATGCTGCCTAAAAGAGACCCTCTTCAGACCTAGAGACTCATACAGACTGAAAGTAAAAGGAGGGAAAAAGGTATTCCATGCAAATGAAAACCAAAAGAATGTTGGAGTAAAATCTTTATATCAGACAAAATAGACTTTAAAATAAAGAATACCATAAGAAACGAAGAAATACACTAGATAATGATCAAAGGATCAATCAAAGAAAAGACATAACAATTGTAAATATTTATTCACCCAACATAGAAGCACCTCAATACATAAGGGAAACATTAAAAGTCATAAGAGGAGAAATTGAGAGTAACACAAAAATAGTAGGGGACTTTAACACCCCACTTACACCACTGGACAGATCATTAAAACAGAGAATCAATAAGAAAACACAAATCTTAGATGAAAAATTAGACTACATGGACCTAATTGATATCTTCAGGACTTTCCATCAAATGCAGGAGAATACAGTTTCTTCTCAAGTGCACATGGGACATTCTCCAGGATAAATTAAATACTGGGCCACAAATCAAGCCTCAGTAGATTTAAGAAAACTGAAATCATATCAAGTATCTTGTCTGACCACAATGGTTTGAGACTAGATATCGACCACAGGGGGCCGGGGGTCGGGTGGGGGGAGGAAAAAAAAAAAAAACTCATGGAGATAAGACAATACTTACTAAATAACAAAGAGGTTACTGAAGAAATAAGAAGGAAATCAATAGATTCCTGGAAATAAATGACAATGAAAACTCCACGACCCAAAACTTATGGGGTTCAGCAGAATCTTTTCTAAGTGGGAAGGATATAGCAATAGAATCCTACTTCAAGAAACCAGAAAAGCATTGAATATACAACCTAACTGTACATCTAAATCAGCTGGAAAAAGAAGAAGTAGAACAACAACAACAACAAAAAAGTCAACAGAAGGAAAGAAATCATAAAGATCAGAGCAGAATAATTGAAAAAGAAATGAAGGAAGCAAAGATTAATAAAACTAAAAGCTGGTTCTTTGAGTAGATAAACAAAATTGACAAACCACTAGCAAAAATCACCAGGGAAAAAAGGAAGAAAAATCAAATCAATAAAATTAGAAATGAGAAAGAAGAGGTTACAAAAGACAACACATAAATACAAAAAATCATAAGAGAATATTATGAGCAACTACATGTTAATAAATGGACAACCTAGAGGAAATGTGCAGATTCTTAGAAAAGTTCAACCTCCAACACTGAACCAGAAAGATGTAGAAATTATGAACAAGCCAATTATAAACACTGAAATTGAAACTGTGATCAACAGTCTAACAAAGTACAAAAACCCAGGGCCAGATGGCTTTGCAGGGAATTCTATCAAACATTTAGAGAAGAGTTACTGCCTTTTTTTTTTAATATTCCAAAAATTGAAGAGGAAGGAACACTTCCAAATTCATTCTATGAGGCCACAGAACCCTCAGAATGGGAGAAAATATTAGCAAAGGAAATAACTAGGAAATAATTACTCTCTAAAATACAGAAGCTGCTCATAGAACTCAATACTATAAAAACAAAGAGCCCAATCTAAAAGTGGAAAAAAGACCTAAACAAACATTTCTCCAAAGAAGACATACAGATGGCTAGCAAACACATGAAAGCTCAACATCACTCATTATTAGAGAAATTCAAACAAAACTACAATCAAAAATCATCTCACACCAGTCAGAATGGCCATCATCAAAAATTTTACAAACAGTAAATGCTGGAGACGGTGTGGAGAAAACAGAACCCTCTTGCATTGCTGATAGGAATGTAAATTGATACAGCCATGATGGAAGATAGTAAAAGATTCCTTAAAAAAACTAGAAATAAAACCACCATGTGACAGCAATCTCATTACTAGGCATATACTCTGAAGAAAATGGAAAAAGACACACGTGCCCCAATGTTCACTGCAGCAATATTTACAGTAGCTAGAACATGGAAGCAACTTAGATGTCCATTGACAGATAAATGGATAAAGAAGCTGTGGTATATATATATACACACATATACACACACACAATGGAATATTACTCAGCCATAAAAAATGGATTTGAGTCAGTTCTAATGAGTTGAATGAATCTAGAATCAATTGTACAGAGTGAAGTAAGTCAGATGTTCAAGCTGGCTTGGGAAAAGGCAGAGGAACCAGAGATCAAATTGCCAACATCTGCTGGATCATCGAAAAAGCAAGAGAGTTCCAGAAAAACATCTATTTCTGCTTTATTGACTGTGCCAAGACCTTTGACTGTGTGGATCACAATAAACTGTGGAAAATTCTGAAAGAGGTTGGAATATCAGATCACCTGACCTGCCTCTTGAGAAACCTGTATGCAGGTCAGGAAGCAACAGTTAGAACTGGACATGGAACAACAGATTATTTCCAAATAGGAAAAGGAGTACGCCAAGGCTGTATATTGTCACCCTGCTCATTTAACGTATATGCAGAGTACATCATGAGAAACGCCTGGCTAGAGGAAGCACAAGCTGGAATCAAGATTGCTGGAAGAAATATCAATAACCTCAGATATGCAGATGGCACCACCCTTATGGCAGAAAGTGAAGAGGAACTAAAGAGCCTCTTGATGAAGGTGAAAGAGGAGAGTGAAAAAGTTGGATTAAAGCTCAACATTCTGAAAACTAAGATCATGGCATCTGGCCCCATCACTTCATGGGAAATAGATGGGGAAACAGTGGCTTACTTTATTTTTCTGAGCTCTAAAATCACTGCAGATGGTGACTGAAGCCATGAACATTAAAAGACTTTTACTCCTTGGAAGGAAAGTTATGACCAACCTAGACAGCATATTAAAAAGCAGAGACATTACTTTGCCAACAAAAGTCCATCTTGTCAAGGCTATCATTCTTCCAGTGGTCATGTATGGATGTGAGAGTTGGACTATAAAGAAAGCTGAGCACAGAAGAATTGATGGTTTTGAACTGTGGCGTTGGAGAAGACTCTTGAGAGTCCCTTGGACTGCAAGGAGATCCAAATAATCCATCCTAAAGGAGATCAGTCCTGGGTGTTCATTTGAAGGACTGATGTTGAAGCTGAAACTCCAATACTTTGGCCACCTGGTGCGAAGAGCTGACTCATTTGAAAAGACCCTTATGCTGGGAAAGATTGAAGGCAGTAGGAGAAGGGGACGACAGAGGATGAGATGGTTGGATAGCATCACTGATTCGATGGACATAGGTTTGGGTGGACTCTGGGAGTTGGTGATGGACAGGGAGGCCTGGGGTGCTGCATTTTATGGGGTCGCAAAGAGTCAGACATGTCTGAGTGACTGAAGTGAATTGAAGTAAGTCAGAAAGAGAAATATCAATATCGTACACTAACATATATATAAGGAATCTTGAAGGAAGGTACTGATGAATTTATTTATATAGCAGCAATGGAGAACAGACATAGAGAACAGACTTATGGACATGAGGGGAGAGGAGTAGGGAGAGGGTGCGATGCATGGAGAGAGGAACATGGAAACTTACAAGACCATGTATAAAATAGATAGCCAATGGGAATTTACTGTATGACTCATGGAACTCAAACAAGGGCTCTGTAAGAATCAAGTAGGGTAAGATGGGGAGGGAGATGGGAAGGTGGTTCAGGAAGGAGGGGACTTCGGAGCACATATGGCTGATTCTTGTTCATGTTTAACAGAAAACAGCAAAATTCTGTAAAGCAATTTTCCTTCAATTAAAAAAAAAAATAAAAGAAAAAGAGTCTTCACCAGCATGACAGTTCAAAAGTATCAGTTCTTCAGCGCTCGGCCTTCTTTATAGTATAACTCTCACATCTATACATGACTGTTGGAGGAACCACAGCTTGGACTATATGGACCTTTGTTGGCAAAGTGATGTCTCTGCTTTTTAATACACTATCTAGGTTTGTCACAGTTTTTCTTCCAAGGAACAAATGCCTTTTAGTTTCATGGCTGCAGGCACCAACCACAGTGATTTTGGAGCTCAAGAAAATAAATCCTATCACTGTTTCCATTATTTCTCCATCTATTTGCCATGAAGTGAAGGGACTGGATGTCATGATCTGAGTTTTTGGAATGGTGAGTTTTAAGGCAGATTTCTCGCTCTCCTCTTCCACCATTATCAAGAGACTCTTTAGTTCCTCTTTGCTTTCTCCCTTTAGAGAGGTATCAGCATTGCACTGTGGTGTTGGAGAAGACTCTTGAGAGTCCCTTGGACTGCAAGGAGATCCAACCAGTCCATCTTAAAGGAGATTAGTCCTGGGTATTCATTAGAGGGACTGATGTTGAAGCTGAAACTTCAATACTTTGGCCAACTCATGCGGAGAGCTGACTCATTTGAAAAGACCCTGATGCTGGGAAAGATTGAGGGCAGGAGGAGAAGAGGATGATGGAGGATGAGATGGTTGGATGGCATCACCAACACGGACATGGGTTTGGGTGAACTCTGGGAGTTGGTGATGTACAGGGAGGCCTGGCGTGTTGCGGTTCATGGGTTCACAAAGTTTCGGACACGACTGAGCAACTGAACTGAACTGATCTGCATATCTGAGGCTATTGATACTTTTCCCAGCGATCTTGATTCCAGCTTGTGATTCATCCAGCTCAGCATTTCATATGATGTACTCTGCATAAAAGTTACAAAAGCGGGGTGAAAATATACATCCTTGTAGTATTCCTTTCCCAATTTGGAACCAGTCTGTTGTTCCGTGTCCGGTTCTAACTGTTGATTCTTGACCTGCATACAGGTTTCTCAGGAGGCAGATAATAGGGTCTTGTATTCCTGTCTCTTTAACAATCTTCCACAGTTTGTTGTGATTCACACAGTCAAAGGCTTTGTTATAGTCAATGAAGCAGAAGTAGTTGATTTTCTGGAATCCCCTTCATTTTGCTATGGTCCAACGGATGTTGACAATGTGATCTCTGGTTCCTCTGCCTTTTCTAAATCCAGGTTGTACATCTGGAAGTGTTCAGTTCACATACTGCTGAAGCCTAGGTTGAAGGATTTTAAGCATTACCTTGCTAGCATGTGAAGTGAGTACAATTATGCTGTACTTTGTCATTGCCTTTATTCTTTGGCATTGCCTTTATTTGGGATTTGAATGAAAGCTGACCTTTTACAGTCCTGCAGCCACTGCTGAGTTTTCCAAATTTGCTGGCATATTGAGTGCAGCACTCTTGCAGCATCATCTTTTAGGATTTGAAATAGTTCAGCTGGAATTTCATCACCTCCACTAGCTTTGTTCGTAGTGATGCTTTCTAAGGCCCACTTGACTTCACACTGCAGGATGTCTGACTCTAGGTGAGTGATGACACCATCGTGGTTGTCCAGGTCATTAAGATATTTTTGTATAGTTCTTCTGTGTATCACCACCTCTTCTTAATATCTTCTGCTTCTGTTAGTTCCATACCATTTCTGTCCTTTTTTGAGCTCATCTTTGCATGAAATATTCCCTTGATATCTCTAATTTTCTTGAAGAGATCTCTAGTCTTTCTCATTCTATTTTTTTCTTATATTTCTTTGCATTGTTCCCTTAAGAAAGTTTTCTTATCTCTCATTGCTATTCTTTGTAACTCTGCATTCAGATGGGTATATCTTTCCTCTTCTCCTTTGCCTTTTGCTTCCCTTATTTTTTCAGGTCTTTGTTAAGTAATCTACATAAAAGAGGCAAAGATATACAACAGAGAAAGGGCATTCTCTTCAATAAGTGGTACTGAAAAAAAAAAAAAAACAGACAGGTACATGTAAAATAATGAAATTAAAAAATTTTCTAACACTATACAAAAGAATAAACTCAAAATGGATAAAAGATCTAAATGTAAGACTGGATATTCTAATACTCTTAGAGAAAAACATAGGCAAGACATTCTTAGACATAAATTGCAGCAATATCTTTCAATTTCTCTCTGAGAGTAAGAGAAATAAAAACAAAAATAAGCAAAAATGACCTCATTAATCTTAAAATATTTTGCACAGTGAAGTAAGCTATAAAATAAATGGAAAGACAACTTAAAAGAGGGAGAAAATATTTGAAAACAAGGGAAGTGTAAAAGGGATTAATTTCCAAAGCATCTAAACATCTCATACAGCTCAGTATCAAGAAACAAACAAACAAGCAACCTAATAAAAAATGATCAGAAGAAATAGATATTTCTCCAAAGAAGACATATAGGTGACCAAAAGACACATGGAAAGATGTTGACCATCATAAATTACTATAGAAATTCAAGTTAAAACCACAGTGAGGTATCACCTCACACTTTTCAGAATAGCTGTTTTTAAAAAGTCTATTTTATTTTATTTAAGCATACCAGTCATGCCTTCTTAAATTGATTTTATTACCCAGTATTTTCTGGATGTTTGCTTTTCAGAAGCACTGTTCATATTCAAACACTTCAATCTCTATTACACATATAATAAAACTGATCCGAGGAGCTGTGTTTATTGTTGCACATCTCACATTGGAATCATGTTGAAGAATTGGGACAGTTTTTTCTGATAACTTTCCTGAGATCTGGAAACACTTGTATAATACTTTGAATAAGTACTTAAATGATGCTTCCATTCCCATTGCATCTGCCACATAATGCTTGTTGAATGAGTTTGTTAAATCAATTGAATTATGGACTTCCCTGGTAGCTCAGACAGTAAAAGGTCTGCCTATAATTTGGGAGACCCAGGTTCGATCCCTGGGTCGGGAAGATCCCCTGGAGAAGGAAATGGCAACCCACTCCAGTACTCTTGCCTGGAAAATCCCATAGACAGAGAAGCGTGATAGACTACAGTCCATGGGGTTGCAGAGTCGGACACGACTGAGCAACTAAACTTACTTAAGTAGTTACCATATTGGCAGTATTAACAGTATACTGAGAAGATTTGGAAAAGGAGCCTCTGGAAATTACTGAAAGGAGCAATTATTAAAAGTATACTTGGAAATAAATGTGATGAAACTTAATTTCAATACAATAAAAATCCAGTGTGAAAAATATGAAAGCAATCAAAGAAAACTTTAATAAATTTTGGGAGGTGGAAACAGAAATGTAGGGTATTATTGAAATATTGAAATGTTACACATTTTTGGAGGAATTTAGAGTGTCCCAGGAGTATTGCCTAAAAGGCACCTTCACTTTTTGTGGAAGCATCACAAATGTAATAGGCTTTCAGTTTTGATGTTTCCTTTACTATTCATTTTCAGTACTGTATCAACTACTTTTGTCATAAAAGTGCTTCCCTTGTTTTTATGACATTTTCATGACAATGAGCTGTCCCAGGGTCTAGTGACTGGAGCCAGGTTTCAAGTTTTTTTATTTTTTTTTAATATAACAATAGTAGTGACTGACAGTTGAGGACTGTTTTTGCCCAGTTATTTATTTTATTTTATTTTTTTTTTATTTTTTGAATTTTGTTTCATGTGCTTTACTGGTTTGTTTTGTTGATGTTGAAAATATCTGCAATATTTTTTTGTGTGCAGCTAAGTTGGTTAAAATAAGTAGTTGTTTTCCATATAATAGAGTTTTGTTGCAATGTTTTATTTTGGAAATCAACATGTGGGTGTCTCTAACACAGATTGATAGAGATGAAATAATTAAATTACCTTTTAACACTATTAAAATATTAGTTTTTAAAGCAGTGTGATATTCAACAAATTCCCAACATAAATTTGTTAAAATCTTATAAATGAAAATAACCCATTGAGAATGTTATATCTATAAAAATGACCACTAAGACAAACTTCTAGATGTTTCTTATGCAAACTGAACCCTGGAGAATTACTTTATTCTCCTAATGTCTGTATATTCTTGGTTTGTAACTTAGAGTATGCTTTTTTTTAATGATTTCTGTTTTTATGCACTCTATATCTTTTATTCCTAGAAAATAAACTAGCACCTCTTTTTCCAAATAATATTTTGGTGAAACTGAAGTTGGACTTTTGTAAATGAAGGATGGGAAAGAAAATCAAAATAATCATAACCAACTAATTTTTTTTCTGTCTTCAGGCTTCTACATTTTTCTGTTAGTTTTTGTTTGTTTACAAATATTTAAAACTAGATATATCTCCCTTCATATTTCAAAGAGTACAGATTTGTATACAAATTATTTGGAGTGAATTTCAGAGGATTTGACATATTTTTCTTGATTTTTCTATTTTAAAATCCAAATTTCTTTTATGAAATAAAGAACAACAAAATCATCTTTGCATAATGTGTTTCTATATTATTAATATGTCTGTGCTTGAACAGAAAGAGTTTTTTATTTCTTCCAGGTGTTACAACCAGAAGTTACTTTGCCCAGAAATCATCAAAGTATAGTTAAAAAACTGGAGCTTTTCAATTTTCCTACTACAGGAGGCTTTCCTATGTGTCAGAGTGAATCGTTATAGAACTGGGGAAGGCAGATGCTATTGCTATTTTTATCTTTATTGCTTCTTGAGTTTATAACTTTTAGTTATAAAGTTATAAACTGGCAAAGTCTATAAGAATGTTACTATTTGAATGAAGAAATTTTGGAAATCAAACAGGTTTTTGTAAATCAACTAACTGGCAGAATGGTTAAAATTCATGAGATTGAGAGAGAAAAGGTAACTACAAATGGAAAGAATAATATAATTATGGAGGATTAAAGGAAATATAAAGTAAAATGGTAATGAGAAAAGGAAACTGAATAGGAGAGGAAGGAAGGAAGGGAGAAACAAAGGAAGGAAGGGAGAAAGAAAGAAAGCTAGATGGAGAGGAGGAAGAAGAAATTAATAGATAGTTAAGATATGTGTCTAGTTCTATTGCCATTATTATTGTTATATTATTGTTCCCTAAAGGAAAACTATTTGAATTTGTTTTCCTCTCAAATAAATGATATTTTAAGAATCCTGATCTTAATATTGTGTGATATTTAGTGTCATTTACAAAAAACTTATTACAAATTATAATTATCTAATTTCAGACTGTTAAAGTAGAAACTATATCTTAACTATATAATTGGCAAGTGTATTAGATATAAAGTTGACTTTCATATAAAATGTGGGCACTAATACTAGAATTTGAAACATATGATAGAGATAACTAAACTCTCCAAAATTAAGAATGGACTAAGAGCTATCAATTCAGAGTGGATAGCAAAAATAGGAATCCCCAGAATAGTTTCATAATTTATGGGTTTTATAATATATAAAAATAATAAATATCCAGAATAGTTTCTTAATTTATGGGTTTTATAATATATGTACAGGAAGAACCACAAAGAAAGTCATTACATAAGAAATAAATATAAGTAAAGCACAAAAATTTAACATGTTTTCCAGCCTCCCTTTTCCTTCTAAACATGATATGCATAAAAACTAGGTGGAAATTATCTTTTCTCCCTATATATTAGTAATTTTACCACTTTAATAGTTGTTTATTTTCATTGAAATGAGTAGCTGAAAGTATATTCCAACTTCCAGCTAAGGTAAATGTTATTTAAAGAACAGGAATTTTTATGGAGTATGTCAAAAGAAACAAAATAGTATCTTCAAAGCCTAAGTTTAGTAACACATTACCAGAAGAAAAGAGCAGCAAGACTGGTGTTTTCTAACCATTGGCTAACTAAGATGACTAAGCTGAATAAATATATAAACATTTATATTGGAAGCAAAAACTACTAACAAAGGTATTTTATTGTGAACCCCAAACACAATCTTAGCTTTTTCCTCTGCTCTAGGCAACTCAGCTTCTATCTTGAAGAATATCTTACTGTCATGTGCTTTGGCAGAGCTCCAGGATCCCCAAGGATAAAGCAATATCTCTATTTACATATCAAAGCAAAAAAGGATCAAACATTATTAGACCTCTAAGAGATTGTGAAAGGACTCTATGAATCAGAAGCTTCAACAATTTTCTTCCCGCAATTCAGACTACTTCCTTCTTCATCACAGGATGCTTAATATACTATAGTATCTCACGCAGAGGCAACCAAGATAAGCCTAAGAAAGAGCTAATGACACTGTGCAAATGGTTATTGAATGTTTAAATAAGTGCTTTGAGTAAAGATACAGAGAAAGGAGATGTCAGTCCAAGATCTGGGCCCATTCTAATGGTTTTATTGTTTTGGACATCTACAGAGTTACATGGAGAAGTGGCTAATTGAGGTTCTGCACTTCATGAAAAAGGATGAATGCCCCGTAAACCAAAAGGTACTTGTTTTACTTTTACTGACTATTGAAGAACATTTGCAATGGTCATCTCAACTTTTACATATTTACTAGAATACAGTTTTAATTTTGTAGATTTCTGCTCTTTGCAGCCTGCAGTATATAATGCAGTATGCAGAAACAAATGCTGAGTTAGGGTTTGGTTCAAAAGTGAGCCTATCCGGAATGTCTTCAGCAAGGCTTTCTTGCTCATACAGCAATGAATGCTCCTTATGAAGATATGAAAAATAAAGAAGGCTAAAAATTTGAATTAAATGATTATAGTTCTCAGCAAATAGTATATAAAGCACTCATAAGAGTTTGATGTGTTTTTTTAAGATAGTTTTTAAAAGATTTTCAAAAGTGTACAGATAATTTCTTTTAGCAATCAAATTTTGTCCTCTGTCAAGTTTTAACCCTTCTAAACCTGCATTTTTTCATTCACTGCATTTGATTAACAAGAAATAAGGTGTTTTTTTTTTTTCATTTCATCTTCAGTTCAAACTTCCTTTCTTTAATGAAATGACATTCATAATAGTAAGCATAATGATTCTTCATATTTAAGAAGTGCTTTTACTTTCTTTTAAAATTCCTCTAAAGAAGGCAGATAAGGAAGTAACAGCAGACACTCCAGATCAGACTGAGATTGAACTGTTGTTTTCCCTTCCTTCCATATTTCTTCTCTCTCTCCCCTTCTTCCTCCTTCTCTTTTTCTCTCTTTTTATTCTCTCTCTCTATCTTCATTCTTTCTGCACATAACCATTTTGATTTCTTTGTATGCTTTAGGCATTGTGTTAAAGTGTTTCCATACATTATCTTTGTACATCCTCACAATGTTTTACTTCAGTGATAAAGCAGAGTGTTAAGAAAGTAAGTATGGGCCTTCTTTGTGGTCTTTGTTCAAAGATTCTTGTTGTCTTTTTCATTATCACTATAAACATTTCTTAAGAATAATCCAGTGTTAGGTATTAAAAAAATCCCTGCAACTCTAGGTATATGAATAACACAATCAATATCAAAGTTTTTGTTGTTTTTTTAATATACTCCTTTATTGTCCTGAGTACAATTCCAAGATCCTGAAGGCAATGAAGCATATCCTTGAAGTTGTTGAGAACAGTCATTGCATTTTCTTTTAATAAATATATATTGAACATCTACCAGGTGCCAATCACTGTAGCTTTTGCTGGAGATATAAATGAAGTACAACAAAATCCCTGGTCTCAAGAGAGGTCTTAATGAGAAAAACACAGCAAAAAAAAAAAAAAAAAAAAAAAAAAAAAAACCTAATGAGTATAAAGCAATAATAAGTCTTAAAATAAAGGAATAGCACACAGTTAGGGGAAAGACAAGAAGAAGCATACAATTTTGTATGGTGGATGAGTCAGAAAACAGTTCACAAGAAGATGGGTTTTAAAGATGAAGGACATTTTCTGATGGATAACAGCACACACAAATATTATTATTATTATTATTACATTTTATTAGGCCTCTACTATGTCTTAGGTAGTAGACAAGGTATAGTGATTATTAATTCCATTTTTACAAATAAGATAGCTGAGATTGAACAGGGTTCTTGTGAGGATCAAATTATATGAGAAGTTTACAAAGGCCTATGAAGTTTGAAAAATTGAAAAAGTGCAAGCTATTATTTATTTATTATAGGCAATTTCAGCTGCCAAAGTTTGCTTCATTTTAGTTAATTTAAGCTTTGCTTCCAGTCTAACTAAGATTTACTTGAGTCTGTTGATTTCTTCTTTGCATGTGTGTAAGATGCCATGTTATATTTCTTAATAATTATATTTAATTGACTTATAGTTAGTATTCTCATTTGGCAATAATTACTTGATAATCTGTGAATAATGTATGTTTAATTATTTGTAAGCTGGCTAACATCAGTTATTTTCACTCTCTACTCTTGTACAATTTTGTAGATAAATGTGTGTTTGTGCCTGCATGTGTAGCTCTATATTAAATCACCAACAAAACTGAATTTAACTAACCTAGGCTTCATGTCACTAACCTAAGTTTCAAGTTTATTGAACTTATGCTTTCAATGATCTTCATGTGACTGACATTTCTTGATTTTTCAATATGGTGGTGGCACCAACTTTTTTCTAATTTTTTCTTGTTTTGAATGACATTTTCCAATAAGCAGTTGTTTTTTGGATACTTTTCTACGAAATTTACTAAGCTAAGTATGTCTTTACTCATTATTTATTTTAATAATTTTTATACTTCCATTTATTTTCATATTGAAATATTTATTTCTGAATTATTTTTAAGCATTTGTTCTCAGTCTCCTGATATCTAGACTCTAAAACATTTTGGCTGGTTTATTTATATTTTAAAATAGTAAATAACTTGCAATTATTTCACCTAAAAATTGCACAAGGTATATACTCGGGTCAAACATCTAGAGATTTTAAGCAATATTTTAAATAATTTTGCTATACATTTCTCTTTTCTTCTGTGCTTCAATACTACTTATTAGAATTTTAGAATTTCAGGGAATTATAACCATATGTTTTATTGGCTCAGCCTGATAGCAAGATTATGACCATACTATAATGGAGTGATACATACTTTCCTGACTATGTATTAATTATCTTTAAATTAATTATTTTCAGAAATTCTCTCATATATTGAACCTAGCTGTTTATTTGTGTGAAGAACTATTTTCTTTAGTCCAAAAACACTAGCCTGAGGAGGAGCTAAAATGGCAGAGGAGTAGGATGGGGAGAACACTTTCTCCCCCACAAATTCATCAAAAGAACATTTAAACGCCAAGTAAATTCCACAAAACAACTTCTGAATGCCAGCAGAGGACATCAGGCACCCAGAAAAGCAACCCAAGTCTTCAAAAGGAGGTAGGAAAAAAATATAAAAGACAAAAAAAGAGACAAAAGAGGGAGGGACAGAGTTCTGTCCCAGGAAGGGAGTCTTAAAAAGAGAGAAGTTTCCAAACACCAGGAAACCTTCTCGCTGCCGAATCTGTGCCGAGCCTTGGAAGCACAGAGGGCAACATAACAGGAAGGAAAAATAAACAATTAAAACCCGCACATTGTGAGCCCTACGGTAACTCCCCCAGTGGAGAAGCAGCGCAGACGCCTGCATCCGCCATTAGCAAGCGGGGGCTGGGCAGGGAGGCGCGGCGCGGACTGCATTGCAAGGATCTGGCCTGAATACCCCGAGCACAATCTGAGCGAAATAATTTGGGCTAGCAAACCAGACTGTGGGATATCTACCACGTGAAAAGCCAGCCCTAACCTAAGACACCGCCAGGCCCGTGCACGGAACAAAGGACTGAACAGAGATAGCCGGCGGCAGACCATCCCCCTCCCGTGATAGGCAGCCAGAGCTGGAAGGGGACAATTGCAGCCCCAGAGAGACATTATCTATAAAACTGTAAGCAGGCTTCTTTGCTAACTAAAACTTCTTGGGGGGCTGGACGGTCAACATCTGCCTGAGAAGGTGCGCTGGTGCACACCTAGATAACCGAGTGGTGGGGAGGCGATAAGTCTCAGCAATCATGCGTGCCAAGCACCTCATCACCTGAGCTGCTCGGATCTGGGAAGGGCACAAAACGCAGGCCCAACCGAGAGTCTGCGCCTCTGAGGACTACCTGAGTGCCTGAACCTGAGCGGCTTGGACCTGGAAGTGCAGGCAACCCAGGGCCGGCCACGGATGGTTCCTGGCGGAGCAACCTAGAGCCTGAGCAGCGTGGGCAGGGAGGCTACACATGCCGTGAATGGGGGGCAGACCCAGTGTGGCTGAGGCACTGCAAACACATGCCAGTGTTATTTGTTTGCAGCATCCCTCCCTACCTCCCCTCAGCGCGACTGAACAAGTGACCCTAAAAAAAAAAAAAAAAAAAAAAGTGTCCTCCACCGTCCCCTTTGTGTCAGGGTGGAAACCAGACACTGAAGAGACCAGCAAACAGAAGAAGCTATAACAGAGGGAACCGCCTTGAAAGCTACAGGAAATAGATTAAAACCCTGTGGTTAGTACCAACTACATAGGAAGGGGCCTATAGATCTTGAGAAATATAAGTCGGACCAAGGAACTAGCCAAAAATGAACTGAACCCGCAATACTCACAACAAAACCAGAGAAAGCCCTAGAT